>NW_007255459.1:144923-146004 GCF_000164805.1 Carlito syrichta
GTCTCGAACCCGCGGGCTCAGGCAATTCACTCACCTCAGCCTTCCAAAGGCGCGGGATTACAGGCTGAACCACCGAGCCCAGCTAAATAGTCTTTTTTAAAAGACTACGAGTTTTCTTCATCCTTTTGCTCTTTAAATCTCCCTTTTAGGCTTAGACACTACTTTTTTCCCTCTGCTTAGGGTTCTGTTTTGTCTAAACAATATGAATATGTAACAAAGCTACTAAAAAGTATCTCACATTTGTCAGCTAACTGTGAAATTAGGAGCAGGAGAAACAAAAAAGATCAAGAGCCTAAATTTGACAAATATTATATGGCAGAGAAACATCCTGAGAATTAGCATCATTTTAGTTGCACCCTACTATTCTTATTATTATTTACAGTCAAGGTCTTGTTCTGTTAACCAGGCTGGATCAAAGGATCCCCTTGCCTCAGTCTCCTGAGTAGCTGGGACTACAAGCATGTGCCATTATGTCTGGCTAATTTTTTTGTACAGACAAGGTCTTGCTTTATTCCCCAGGCAGTCTCAAACACCTGGGCTCAAGCAATCCTCCTGCCTTAGCCACCCAAAGTGCTGGATTACAGGAATAAGCCACCACACCTACCTCTGCATCCTATCATTAAAAAATGTTTCTTGCCAGGCACAGTGGCTTAAGCCTGTAATCCCAGCATTTTGGGAGACCGAGACAAGAGGATTGCCTGAACCTGCAGGTTCGAGACCAGCCTGAGCAACATAGTAAGATCTCGTCTCTACAATAAATCAAAAATTTAGCTGGGTATGGTAGCACATACCTGTAGTTTCGGCTACGTGGAAGGCTGAGGCAGAAGGATCGCCTGAGCCCAGCAGGTCGACACTGTGGTGGCCTGCACTCCAGCCTGGACAACGGAGTGAGCCTCCAACTCAAAAAAAAAAATTTCTTACAGTTATAACTTTGTGTCCTTTATTACTAAAAGCATCCCAAGAGACAGAAATGAATGGTGTTGTCTCCATTTCCATGTTTTTTTTGTTGTTTTTTTGAGTAGGAGTCTCACTCTGTCGCCCAGACTGGAGTGCAATGGCCGCTCCCGGCCACCGCAGCCTC
>NW_007255459.1:146427-148203 GCF_000164805.1 Carlito syrichta
TGAGTGGATTGCCTGAGCCTGCAGGTTTGAGACCAGCCCAGGCAACTTGGCAAGACCTCACCTCTACAATAAATAAAAAATGAGCCAGGTGTGATAGAACGCATCTGTATTCCAGCTACTTGGAAGGCTGAGGTGGAAGGAGTCCAGCAGGTCGACGCTGGGGTGGCCGTGAGCATGACACTGCACTCCAGACTAGGCGATGGAGCGAAATGCCACCTCAAAATAATAATAATAATTTTTGACAGACTTTTTGTTTTTTGAGTCAGGGTCTTGCTCTGTTGCCCAGGCTGGAGTGCAGTGGCATGATCATGACTCACAGAAGACTCGACCTCCTGGACGCAGGTGATCCTTCTGCCTCAGCCTCTCAAATAGCTGGGATTACAAGCATGTGTCACTACACCTAGCTAATTTTTTTATTTTTTGTAGAGGCGAAGTTTCGCTATGTTGCCAGGTTGGTCTCGAGTCCCTCTCAAAGTGCTGGGATTACAGGCATGAGCCAACATGCCTGGCCGACCTTTCATATTTAAAAACATTTATATTTGTTAATAGAATTCTTTCATGTACTCACAAAATAGTTACTGCTGAAACCAAAGTGTAAATTCTTCGGGAGCAGAAATTTGTATGTTCTCATTCAGCCAAAGGTCTATAGTCACACTCTAGAAACACTGTAAAGCCAATCTTCTAGCAGGTCCACACAACAGTGTTGGAGAAAATGGGCTCTTTCAGAGACAGAAAACACTGTACTGACTTCTGACATCTATGTGTCCATCAACACTTGGTATGAATTAAGGTTTCTTGCCCAACATAGATAATGAATATCAAAGTTCCTCCTACAGGTTAAACATCATGCTTCAGCCAGTGCCACCAAGCTCTGTTTTTAATCAGAATTGGCAACATTTTCACATAACTATCACATTCCAGTACGGATGAAAGTGATTTTCTATTTGTATGCATTAACATCAAGAAAGATGAAGAGGTGCCATATGGGACACTTTTATAAGCATTTTTTCTCCAATTCACTAAAACTCTCCCACTCACAAGCCATTAGGATGGCTTATGATTAGAATCATAACATTTCAAGTCAAAAGACTGCTTTATTCATGCTTCCCTAGATGAGAAATCATCAAACTCATTTAACACAAGGACATTTGTAGAAAGTAAAAACAAACAAAAGCCACTGCAGACCGCTGCCCCAGCTGCCCCTAGTTGTCCTTGAAAACAAAGTGGCTTCTCTTTTGATAAACCACCTCTGAATGATGACTGGTCTATATTCATTATAAGTAAAAGATTAATGAATGTAAAAGTAAAAGGTTAATTAATTAATATCTGTCAAACACAAATATAAATATGCTGTTACATGTCAACAACATTAAAGATACAGCTGGGTATGGTGGCTCTCGCCTGTAATTCCAACACTTTGGGAGGCAGAAGCAAGAGGATTGCCTGAGCCCAGGGATTTGAGACTAGACTAGGTAACTTGACAAGACTTCTTCTCTACAATAAATAAAAAATCAGCTGGGCTTGGTGGCATGTGCTTGTAATTCCAGCTATTAATACTTGGAAGAAGCTGGGCTTGGTGGCTTAGCCTGTAATCCCGTGCCTTGAGAGGCTGAGGTGAGTGGATTAACTGAGCCCGCGGGTTCGAGACTCACCTGGACAACTTGGTGAGACATCATCTCTACAATAAATCAAAAAACTAGCTGGATGTGGTAGCACGTGCCTGTAGTTCCAGCTACTTGGAAGGCTGAGGCGGAAGGATCACCGGAGCCCAGCAGG
>NW_007255459.1:148310-152330 GCF_000164805.1 Carlito syrichta
GTGGCCAGGAGCGGCCACTGCACTCCAGCCTGGGCGACAGAGTGAGACTCCAACTAAAAACAAAAAAAATACTTGGAAGGCTGAGGCAGAAAGATCACCTGGGTCCAGCAGGTCCAGGCTGCAGAGGCCATGAGCATCCCACTGCACTCCACCCTGGGTGACAGAGCAAGACTCCAACTCAAAACAAAAATTAATTAATTTAAAAGCCATAAACAACACTCTAAACATCTATACTACATAACTGATATTTAAAATAAGCTCAAAGATCAGGCATGGTGGCTCATGGCCGTAGTCCCAGCTACTTAGGTGTCTGAGGCCGGAAAATCAGTTGAGCCCAGAAGGTCAAGGCTGTAGTGAGCTATGAGCACACCACTACACTCTAGCATGGGCAAGAGTAAGACCCTGTCTCTAAGAAATAATACTAATAAAGACTCAAAGGGACTATACATTTTTTTTTCACAGTGCAGGATTAGTGTTCATATTTTTTAATTGATTCACAAAACAATTATTGCTAAAATCAAAGTATAATTTCTTCTGGATGGTTCTATATGCAATAAGAAAAAAAGATGCTTTTTAAATTTTTAGCAATTTAAATTTTTCCCTTCATTCCCACCTCAAAATGTGTATTGCTTGATTTTCCTGAGTGTCCATATATCTCAGTATTGTACACATGATGATGACACGGTTATGTAAACATAACAATTTTCTTAGTAAATAAAATCACACATAAAAAGTTCTGGTGAGTAGATTATACATGTTATTAAGTTGCTTTTAATTTTCCATCAATTTTCATTTCTCTACCAGAAACAGTCTTCCCCACTTTATTGTTTTTGAAAAATGTTAACCTGTACATGATCATTTTGGGCTAATCATAACATCTGAATGGTCAGCCCAGATATGTGTATACAGATAAAACAAACTAACATTATGGGAAACTATTATTGGATAACACTTTTAAAAGCATTTTTAAATTTTAAGACCAATATATGAGTTGTAGTTTTAAATATAACAATCTGGCTGGGCTCAGTAGCTCAGCCTATTATCCCAGCACTTTGGGAGGCCGAGGCGAGTGGACGACTGCCTGAGCCCATGGGTTCAAGACCCACCCGGGAAACTTGGCCAGGCCTCTACAATAAATTTAAACAATTAGCCAGGCATAGTAGCATGCACCTGTAGTTCTGGCTATTTGGAAGGCTAAGGTGGAAGGATTGCCAAAGCCTGGCAGATCGACGCTGGGGTGGCTGTGAGCGTGCGTGCCACTGCACTCCAGCCTGGGCAACAGGGTGAGACTCCAACTCAAAAATAAATAAATAATTAACAATCCATATTTCCTGAAAACAAGAATTTATGCTGTGAAAACATAACCAAAATATAAAATATACATGATAAAATACAAAAGAAATTTTACTGAGACTGGAGAAATAAGATGCACAACATGAAAAAGAATGTAGAAGTAAGCCGGGTTCAATGGCTCAGCCTGTAATCCCACGCCTTTGGGAGGCTGAGGTGAGTGGATTGCCTGACCCCGCGAGTTCGAGACCTGCCTGGGCAGGCGAGACCTCATCTCTACAATAAATCAAAAAATTAGCCGGGCGTGGTAGCACGCGCCTGTAGTTCCAGCTACTTGGAAGGCTGAGGCGGAAGGATCGCCGGAGCCCAGCAGGTCGAGGCTGCGGTGGCCGGGAGCGGCCACTGCACTCCAGTCTGGGCGACAGTGAGACTCCAACTCAAAAACAAAACAAAACAAAAAATTTATGTTTAAATCCTCACCTTCAAACTGCTAGTATTAGGAGGTGGGGCTTTTGGAAGATGATTAGGTCACGAGGACTTTGCCCTCGTGAACAGGATTAGTGCCCTTATAAAAGAGGCCCCAGCCGGGCTCAGTGGCTCAGCCTGCAATCCCGCACCTTTGGGAGGCTGAGGTGAGTGGACTGCCTGAGCCCGCGGGTTCAAGACCCACCTGGGCAACTTGGCGAGACCTCATCTCTACAATAAATAAAAAATTAGCCAGGCGTGGTAGTGCACGCCTGTAGTTCCAGCTACTTGGAAGGCTCTGGCGGAAGGATCACCGGAGCCCAGCAGGTTGAAGCTGCAGTGGCCGGGAGCGGCCACTGCACTCCAGTCTGGGTGACAGAGTAAGACTCCAACTCAAAAAAAAAACGAAGCCCCAGAGAGTTCCTCTGCCTCTTTCTCCATGTGAGGACACTGTGAGAAGACAGCTGTCTATGAACCAGGAACAGGCTCTCACCAGACATGGAATATCTAAGCATCTTGATCTTGGACTTCTCAGTCTCCAAAACTGTGAGTAATCAATTGCTGTTGCTTATTTTGTTATAATAATCTAAATAAGGCCAGGCACAGTGGCTCATGCTGTAATTCCAGCACTTTGGGAGGCTGAGCAGGAGGATAGCTTGAGACCGGAAGGTTTGGGAGACTAAGGCGGGAGGACAGCTGGAGCTCAGACTGGGCAACATAGTGAGACCTCATCTCTACAAAATAAAGTTAGCTGGGTGTGGTGGTATACGCCTGTATTCTCAGCTACCTGAGAGGCTGAGGCAGAACGACTGCCTAAGCCTAGCAGGTTGAGTCTGCAGTGAGCTGTGATCATGCCACTGCACTCCAGCCTGGGCGACACAGTGAGATGACTCAATAATAATCCAAACAGACTATGACATCTACCCAGCCATATTATCTACCTGCACAGAAAAAGTCGGTGATAAGCATGACCAGCTACAGATCCTGCAGGGTCCCACACAAAGAAAAACGCAGGGCCCTTTAAGTTCAAACTTATTAAGAATTTAAGACAGCAACAGCAGAGCATTAAACCAAGTGCGGGGTACTTTGGCCTGCAGGTCAGATGTCAGGAAGCCAGCCCTAGTAAGAAACACAGACACAGGTCTGACAGACCTTGCTCTGACAAGATTCTTGAAGAGTGCCTGGCACATGATAGGTACTCAACATGATCTGCTTAGACATCTGCTCAGGAGTTCAGCTCCCAGAAAGGTCCATTAAAGCAAAGAGCTGCCTCATCTAGTCAGAATATGATTAGACATCCAGAATCTATACCAAACACTGATAGAAGAAACAATGTGTGCCGAATACATTTCATGTTTAGTTAGAAAGCTAAAGTCAAGGTCAAGCAGTTCGTAATACTAGGACCAAAAGATACCTCATTTTCCAACCTAGTTATGTGGCCCCCAGGCTGCCCTCACACTCCTGGGCAATATGGTTTTTTGGATTTTGTTTAGAGACAGGGTCTCACTTTGTTACCCAAGCTGGAGTGCACTGGCACAATTATAGCTCACTGTAACCTCGAACTCCTGGGTTCAAGTGATCCTCCCACCTCAGCCTCCCAAGTAGCAGAGACCACAGTTGTGTGCCACCATGCCCAACTAAGTTTTATTTTTTCTAGAGACAGGGTTTCACTACATTGCACAAGCTGGTCTTAGACTCCCAGCCTCAAGTGATCCTCGTATGTTGGCCTCCCAAAATGCTAGGACTACAGGTGTGAACCACTGTGCCTGGCATCCCCATCATCTTTAAGGACTAACTCAAATTCTCCCACTCTCCTCCCCAGATTTTCCATCAGATTTAACTACTCCAAGCTGGGTACAGTGGCTCACATCTGTAATCTCAGCATTTTGGGAGGCCAAGGCAAGAGGATTACCTGAGCCCGGCAGTTTGAAATCAGGCTGAGCAACATGGCGACTCTACAATAAATCAAAAAGTTAACTGGCCATGGTTGTGTGTGCCTGCAGTCCCAGCTACTCAGGAGACTGAGGCAGAAGGATTGCCTGAACCCAGGAGGTCAAGGCAATGATGTACAGTGTGATCAGGTCACTGCTCTCCAGCCTGGCCAACATGAGACCCTGACACAAAAATAAAATAAAATAGCCGGGCTTGGTGGCTCAGCCTGTAATCCCGCACCTTTGGGAGGTTGAGGTGAGTGGATTGTCTGAACCCGCGAGTTCAAGACCCGCCTGGGCAGCGAGACCTCATCTCTACAATAAATAAAAAAAT
>NW_007255459.1:152474-164706 GCF_000164805.1 Carlito syrichta
AACTCAAAAAAAAATAAATAAATAAAATAAAATAAGAACTATCAAATGATCCAATGTTTCCCAGATTATGACTCAAAATTTTTATTTGGGACTCTTTGGGTCCAAAATACCTTGCTAGGAATAATATACAAATCTATCTCTATGTCTTCACTTCCTACCTCAGAGGAAGAAAGAAATAGTAAATACTGAATGAATAGATGAATGAGTAATTATAGTAGGGAATGGCAAAAGATAAAATGTAAAAAAATATGCTTACCACATACTTTCTTCTAACTTAAGCCCATGGCATCCACCATCCCCAGATGGCTCCCAGTACATGCCTGGAACCTACACCTTACTTCCTGCACTCTCCCCTCTCCTCCTGTTTCTCTCTTGAACCAATCAGCAATGAAATCGGTCTCATCAAGGTTACTTACTAGTGGCTTCCACATCGCCAACTCTCATAGTCAAGCCTTGGTCCTCCTCTAACTTCACCAACATTCAACATGGTTGGACAGTTCCTCACATCAGGAAATACTCTACCCCTGGATGCCAGAATTTCATGCTCTCTTGACTCTCCTCCCACCTCAATGGCTGTTGCTTAGTGTCCTTTCCTGGGACCCTTTTACCTCTCAATCTTTAGTTGCCACAATGGCTCAAGGCTCAGCTTCTGCCTCTTTTCATCTCCATTTATTTTCACCCCCTAGGTAATCTGCCCATGAACATGATTTTTATATATGCTGACAACTTCCTGATTTGTACTCCTAACCCCAACCACCCCTCTGTACAGCAAACCCCTACACAACCTACTTAACATCTCCAAGTATACAAATAATGGGTAACATAACCATAAGTTCAAATCAGATAACAATTTCTCCCTCCAAATCACCTCTTTCAATTTTCTCCATCTTGGTATCTAACTTCAAGCTGGAGTTTTTGAGCTGGAGTTTTTGAGCTGCTTAGGCCAAAACTCTGGATATCACTGTGCTAAGAAGCTAGCTGCCTTCTAATATGCATTTAGCACCCCTGCATTTGAGTTCTTGCCAAGAAGATTGTAAGTAGTAATATATGAAACTTTCTGGCTGGGCGCAGTGGCTCACTCCTGTAATCCCAGCACTTTGGGAGGCCAAGATAGGAGGATCGCTTGAGATCAGCCTAGCAAATAGAGTGAGACTCCATCTCCACAAAAAAAAAAAATTTTTTTTTGAGTTGGAGTCTCACTCTCTGTGACAGTGGCACACTCACCGCCACCGCAGCTTCAAGCTGCTGGGCTTAGGCGATCCTTCCACCTCAGTCTTCCAAGTAGCTGGAACTACAGACGCAAACCAACACGCTCAGCTAGTTTTTGTGATTTATTGTAGAGACGAGGTTTCACCAAGTTGCCCAGGCTGGTCTCAAATCCCTGGGCTCAAGAAATCCTCTCGCCTCGGCCTCCCAAGGTACTGGGATTACAGACTGAGCCACCGTGCCCATCCCCCAAATATTTTTTTTAAATTAGCTGGGCATGGTGGCACAAGTATTCCCAGCTACTCAGGATACTGAGGCAGAAGGATCACCTGAGCCCACAAGGTTGAGGCTGTAATGAGTCAAGATTGTGTCACTGCACTCCAGCCTGGGTGACATAGTAAGATCCTGAATGAAAAAGAAAAGAGTTTTTTAGCCGGCTCGGTGGCTCAGCCAGTAATCCCGCGCCTTTGGAAGGCTGAGGTGAGTGGATTGCCTGAGCCCGCGGGGTCAAGACCCGCCTGGACAGGGAGACCTCATCTCTACAATAAATCAAAAAAATTAGCCAGGCGTGGTAGCATATGCCTGTAATTCCAGCTACTTGGAAGGCTGAGGCGGAAGGATCGCCAGAGCCCAGCAGATTGAAGCTGCGGTGGCCGGGAGCGGCCACTGCACTCCAGTCTGGGTGACAGTGAGACGCCAACTCATAAAAAAAAAAAAAAAGAAAGAAAGAAAAAGAAAAGAGCCTTTTTGACCATGCCAATAAGGGATAGGAACAAGCCTCTCTCCTTGAGGGCCTCCTGAAGGGCAGGATCAGACTTCCTCCTAGGAGCCGAAGCTGCCCTCTTAGACTATAAAAGCTAGAGAATGACAGTGCACAAAATAGGATGAGTCTGGCCCCCTAGTAATCGTGGAGTTGCTAAACCAGCTTTTAACCATCTACCCAGATGTTTATTTTAAAGAAATAAGATTGGCCAGGCACAAGTGGTTCACACCTCTAATCCCAGCACTTTGGGAGGCTGAGGTGGGAGGATTGCATGCAAACAGCCTGGGCAACACAGTGAGACCTCCTGTCTACAAAAAAATTAAAAAATTAACCAGGCATAATAACACATCCTTATAGTTCCATCTCCCTGGGAGGTTGAGACAGGAGGATCTCCTGAGTCCAGAAGGTCAAGACTGAGGTGAGCCATGATCACGCCACTCCAGCCTGTGCAACAGAGTGAGATCCCCACCCAAATAAATAAAAGATTCTCTATCATGTTTAAACCATTATTACTTTAGATCTCTCTGCCACAGCATCCAGATCAATATCCTAACTAATACATGCAAATTTTTTTTTTTTTTGAGTTAGAGTCTCACTCTGTCGCCCAGACTGGAGTGCAGTGGCCGCTCCCGGTCACCGCAGCCTCGACCTGCTGGGCTCTGGCGATCCTTACGCCTCAGCCTTCCAAGTAGCCGGAATTACAGGCGCGCGCTACTACGCCCAGCTAATTTTTTGGATTTATTGTAGAGATGAGGTCTCGCTGCCTAGGCGGGTCTCGAACCCACGGGCTCAGGCAATCCACTCACCTCAGCCTCCCAAAGGCGCGGGATTACAGGCTGAGCCACCAAGCCTGGCTAATACATGCAATGTGAACCTGAATGTAAGCATCCTTAATAGAATATAAATATGTGGCATTGGCTTAAGGGTCAGCATGGGCAGAGATACTGTACGATGCAAGAATGGTGGCCCTTGTAAGCCACAACATAACATTTGATAGAATCTGTGACATCTCAGAAAACAGCCTGCATGCCAACATGGCCTGTAATTCCAGGGGAACTAGTTGAAAAATTCAGAATTTGGGTGCTTACTGGCTTCCTGCCACCTTAAGCAATAAGTTTCAAAGGCATGAAACAGGCTCAGTTTGCCAGTTTGCATGCCATGACAAAAGGGAACATAGATCTGCCTGAGGAATGGCCATGGCCTACAGTCTAAGATTATTCAGAGTCTGGTAATTTGGACCGAACTAGGGTTGAAAAGTCAACTCCCTTGAGCCAGGCACAGTGACTCAAGCCTGTAATCCCAACACTTTTGGAGCCTGAGACGAGAGGACTGCCTAAGTTCAGAGTTCAAGAACAGCCTGGGCAACTTGGTAAGAACCCGTCTCTAAAATAACTCAAAAAAATTAGCCAGGCATGGTGGTACATGCCTGTGCTTCCAACTACTCTACATGGAAGGCTGAGGCAGAAGGAGCACCTGAGCCCAACAGGTAGAGGTTGTGATGGCCATGAGTGTGCCATTGCACTCTAGCCTGAGCAACACAGTGAGACCCTCCCGCTCAAAAGATTTATATATATAAAAGCCAGGTGTGGTGGCGCACACCTGTAGCTCCAGATGCTTGGAAAGTTGACATGGAAGGATCACAATATAGCGACAAGGTCTTGCTATATTGTGCAGGCTGATTTAGAACTCCAGCAATCCTCCTGGCTCGGCCTCCCTAAGTGCTGGGATTACAAGGCATGAGCCACTGCACCTGACAACTGTACTCTCTTTCTAGCATGAGAACTTTGGCTGAAATAGAGCTTCCCAGTAAAAACTGTATTTCTCAGCCTTCCCAGCACACAGTTGTGGCCACGTGACCTAGCTTCTAGCCAGTGAGAGGCAAGAAGGAGTGATCCATGCAACTTTAAAGCTATACCAGGAAAGAGGAGCAAGACCTCCCCTGACCTCTCCTTTCTCTCTTCTCTCTGGCTAGAATGCAGACAAGCATGGGCCAAAACCTGGAATCCATATGGTAGGAAAGTTGGAACAAGACAGGCGGCACCTGTGCCCCATGAGCACAAAGCTGCCATACCGGCCCAGCCTCCTAACCGGACTTCTATTTGGAGAGAAATAAACATCGATCTGGCTTAAGCAGCTGCCACTTCACGTCCCTCTGTCGCAACGATCAACCCGTTCGTGTCCCTCTGTCGCAACGATCAACCTGATGATTCCCTGACTCATCTGGGCACCCTCGACTCCACTTTCATAACCTATGTCCATCCCACCACCCAATCCGGCTGGCTCTACCCACAAAATGCACCTGCCCATCTGGCATCTGACCCTTTTTCACGTTCTCCACTACTAGCCCTGAGTGGTGGCCCTCACACCATCTCTCCCTGGGGTCCCCTCTGTGGCCTCCTAACCTTTCTCTCTGCTTTTGCTCTTCCCTTTATCTATTCTCTTCACAGCAGTCAAAAGGATTCTTTTAAAACCTAAATCAGAAGGTAAGTCCCAGGAGGGCAGAGATTTCTGTCTGTTTTGGGTTCAGTGGCATATCCTCATGGTCTAGAACAATGCTGGGCATATACTGTATTTCAAGAACTATAAGACATCAGACTGTACGCTGTGCCATTATTCTTCCCACCATCAAGGAAAAAAAAAACTGCCCATTAAACCACAACAAAATGCCTCAACAATAAACCCAGGCAGAGTAGTCATCAGTTACACAAGGCTCTCATGGCTTTGAAATTTCTGAGGAACTTGGAGTGGCCCTGACCTTCGGATGCATTGCCTGGATGTGTACGGCAATTCTCCTAAATGTATGCTCAGTTACAAAATGTGACACAGCTTCACAGACTTGTGGGTTTCTGCCTCTGAAGCTCCCTAATGCTCTTGGTGTTGCTCTACAACGAAACAAGAAATTGTGGTCAATGCTCCAATAACAAACATTTTATTTACTAATAGCAAATTGCCACCCACTGTTTACATTTCTCTCTGATACAAAGTAATATCAGCTTTCATTGCTGAATCTAAGTGTAATTGCTCAAAGGCATTTAAAATGACAACTAAATGGAATATGTGCAGCATTCAACCAAAGGGGTGATAACATGAACAGGTATAGCCAGGTTCACACATAAACAGGAAATGACAACTGTGCCACACTGGCCAGCAGTGATTACACCATCTATTAAAAGAAGCATCCCAATTTCAAAGACAATAAAATGTGAAGAAATAAAGGGTTGCACATCTCAGAATTGTCTGAAATTAAGTTATGAGAACTCAGTTTTTCCCCAAAGCAGGAATGACTTCTGTCACTGTGCCCCTTGCACAGCAGGTCCCAATCATACTTGGCCTCTTTATTGTTCCTGGAACAGCTCGAGAATGTATCCACCTCCAGGCCTTGGTACCTGCTGTTCCCTGAATCAGGAACATTCTTCCCCCAGAGTAAGCTCCCAGCCATCCCTGAAATCCTTTTCAAAACCACCTCCTAAAACTGCACACAATCCACAGACCCAACTGCTCTCATCCTTTAGGCTACTGTATAGCTCTACACAGCACTTAGATGATCTTTGTTTATCATCTTTCTTCTTCCACTAGAATGAAGCACCATCCAAGCAGGGCTTGTGTGGTATCAGACACGCAGCAAGTAAACCATAAATATTGGTGAATGAACTCCTTACAGGAAGACATCTGAACTGACACACTACAAACGCCTTTTGAGAAAATGTACTCTGGCCAGGAACAGTGGCTCACGCCTGTAATCCCAGAACTTTGAGGCAGAGGTGAGAGGATTGCTTGAGCTCAGGGATTTGGGACCAGCCTGGGCAACATGGCGAGAACTCACCTCTACAATAAAACAAAAAATTACCTGGGTGTGGCCGTGCATGCCTGTGGTTCCAGCCACTCGGAAAGCTAAGGTGGAAGGACTGCCGGAGTCCAGCAGGTTGAGGTTGCAGTGGCTGTGAGTGTGTCACTACACTCCAGCCTGGGTGAGAGTGAGACTCTGATTCAAAAGAAAAGAAAATGCACTCTGACCAGGCACAGTGGCTCATGCCTGTAATCCCAGCACTCTGGGAGGCAAAGGCAAGAGGAATGCCTGAACTCAGGGGTTCAAGATCAGCCTGGGCAACTTGGCGAGACGTCATCTGTACAATAACTCAAAAAATTGGCCAGGTGTGGTGGCACGTGCCTGTAGTTCCAGTTACTTGGAAGGCTGAGGCAGAAGGATCGCCTGAGCCCAGCAGGTGGAGGCTGCGGTGGCCGTGAGCATGTCGCTGCACTCTACCCTAGGTGACAGAGTAAGAATCCAACTCAAAAAAAAAAAAAAAGGAAGAAAGAACTGAGGGTTCCTCCTGTGTACTGAGTTAGAGTGAGACAATAGGAATGCTATGAACATTACAACTGGTTCAGGTTATTTCTGTTTAGCAAAGGGACTGAGAACCATGGAGTCAGACTTTGGATTAGAATCCAGATTTGGGTCAGGAATGGCAGTTCACGCCTGTAATGTCAACACTTTGGGAGGCGAAGAGAGGAGGATACCTTAAAGCCAGGACTTTGAGACCAGCCTGGGCAACACAACAAGACCTCGTCTCGACTACAGATAATTGCTAATAAAGTATTTTTAAAAATCCAGATTCTGCTACCTATTAGTTGTGTGCCTCTCAGCAAGTTACTTAATTTCTATTAGCATCAATTGTCTTATCTGCAAAATGGGGATAATAAAGATCAAGTTAAGTGCTCAAAAATGCTGATTATCATTACCATTATTCTTTGTGTCTTGTCTCAATGAACAAACTGTAGAGAGGGCCTAGGAGGCTACAGCCCACTCACCTACCAGGTTTGAGGAAGAAGAATCCTGGTTATAAAGTGAGTGATAGCAACTATCTATTGGGGGGAAAAAGCAAGTTCAGGTTCTCAGGCCTGTTACAAGGAAAAAAATGTCAGAGAGGTGGGGACGTTAGAATAGAAAGGCCAATGTAGGGGTCTCTATGTTGACTCATCTTTCCCCAAAACAAAACTCATCTGCTTTCTCCAAAATCTGCTCTTTATCTGGAATTCCTTATCTAACCCCAATCCACCCTCCTCACTAGTTAGAAACCCAGGTGTCATCTCCTCTCTTTCTTCTCCCCTCCACCTCCTTCACATCCAACTGACCACTGGAACTTGGTTAACTTTGCTGGACATGGTGGCGCACATCTCAGCCACTCAGGAGGCTGAGGTGAGAGGATCACTTGAGCCCAGGAGTTCAAGACTGCAGTGAGCCATGACTGTATCTGTGAATAACCACTGCACTCCAGCACCGGCAACACAGGGAGACCACATCTCAAAAATTTAAAAATCCTATGACAAATAAAGAACTGGGTCAATTTCAATCCTAGGTATTTATGGTGTCTGACTGCTCCCCTCCATTCCCACTGCCAATGCCTTAGTCCCATCGGACTCCACTGCCTCGCGCCCAGATAACAATGACAGCCTCCAAATTTGTCTAGCAGTCTGCAGCCACTTTCTTCCAAACCACCCTCTGTACCCTTGTCGGGCATCTTTCTAATCCTGTAAAATCCCTCAAGGGCATTTTATGGAAAAAGTTCAAACTCCTAAGCATTTCTGATGTCTGCCACATACCCCCAGGCAAAACCCACTGCTCCCTTCTCACTACTTGGTACTGTTTCTTGAATTCCCCAGTCCTACAGCCGATTCCCAGGGCCCTTTAAGAGGCAACTACTACTCAGTGGAAGAACTGCTTTTCTTGAAAGTCTTCACTAAGACTTGGCTCCTCCAGGGGTCCCTTCTCAAGTGGCTTGTGCATACCTCCACAATAACGCTTGACTCCCAGCATATTGACACTATATTGTAATTGTCATTCCTCTCTATCTCCCCCACTCCGGTTAAATTATAAGTTCTTTAAATGCCTGTAAGCTGGTCATGGTGGCACATGCCTGTAATCCCAGCACTTTGGGAGGCGGAGGTGCTAAGACTGCCTGAACCCACGGGTTCAAGATCAGCCTGGGCAACATGACGAGACCTCATCTCTACAATAAATCAAAAATAAAATTAGCAGAGGGTTGTGGCTTGCACCTGCAGTTCCAGCTGCTTGGAAGGCTGAGGTGGAAGGATTACCTGAGCCTAGCAGGTCGAGGCTGCGGTGGCCGTGAGCGCTCCACTGCACTCCAGCCTGGGCAACAGACTGAGACTCCAACGCAAAAACAAACAAATAAATAAATAAATGCTTAGAGAGTGAAAAATTCGGTGGGGGTGGTAAGGAGGTTGAATAGCAAAAAGCCCTGGCCACATCATGAACACATTCATGCAAAAAAAAACACTACAACAGAAAAACTATGTATATCAAGCAGAGTGAGTCAGTGTTTGTAGGATATTTATATAGAAACTGTGGTAAATTTATGGCCAGTTGTTAAGCAGTAAAATGTAAAAAGGGCTTTAAAGTCAAGAGCCCTGGATTTGAATTCCAACTCTGTCACTTCTTTTTTTTTTTTTTTTTGAGTTGGAGTCTCACTCTGTCACTCAGACTGGAGAGCAGTGGCACACTCATGGCCACCACGACCTCGACATGTTGGGCTCTGGTGATCATTCTACCTCAGCCTTCCAAGTAGCTACAACTATAGATGCACGCCACATGCTCAGCTAGTTTTTGTGATTTATTGTAGAGACGAGGTATCGCCAAGTTGCCTGGGCTAGTGTGGAACCTATGGACTCAGGCAATCCACTCGCCTTGGCCTCCCAAAGTGCTGGGATTACAGTAACCCGATCACTTCCAAGCCAGGTCACTATGGAAAAGTTAATCAAAATCCCAGTTTCCTGACCTGTAAAATAAGGAAAATAGTAACTGCTTGGATGCACTATTCTATCAAATGAGACAATGGCTGAGAAGTGCCTGGCACAGAGTGGGTTTCTAAGGCTGTTATTAAATGTCAATCCTTTTCCACTTACAGAACACTGTTAAAAAGTCCAACGTCACATATTCTGCATTTGGGAAGAAACACAACACTTAAAACAGTCTAGCCAGCACTTTGGTAGGCAGAGCCCAGCGGTTCAAGACCTGCCTGGGCAACATGTAGAGACCTCATCTCTACAATAGATCAAGAAATTAGCTGGGCATGGTGGCGTGCACCTGTAGTTCCAGCTACTTGGAGTGCTGAAGTGGAAGGATTGCCTGAGCCCAGGAGGTCGAGGCTGTGATGGCTATGAGCTTGCCACTGCACTCCAGCCTGGGTGACAGAGTGAGACTCCAACTCAAAAAAAAAAAAAAAAAGAAAAGAAAAAGAAAAACAGTTTAAAACACCTGCCCCATTCACAGCAACATCTTGGTATAGGAAAAACAAGACATGAATAGGCTATGGAATGAATATAATGTAAATAATGATGCTCTGGAATGTATGTTTTCTGAAGAGAATGAACTTAGTCATAGTTCTGAGCTATAGAGCAATGATACACTATATAAATAAGAAACAGCAATGAAGTTAAAATACTTACAAAACAAAAGAAGAAAAAAAAGCATAAGAATTCCAGGTGATGTATTAGAGAGACAAAAAAAATGCCCATAATGTAAAATCTTCTAAAGCTACCAGTCTGGTTATATCAGCCTTTATTTTTCATGGACTGTATTCCCATACATTTTCATTTTATAAAAATATGAAACTCTGCCTCACCTAATTTCCTAATTTAGATGAAAGAGCACTGTCTTGCCTGTTTTGACCCTGAAATATATGCTTGAATTTTTAGCAATATAAATATATTATTTACTAACCAAATCAACGTCACCTACCATATCCGACACAGTAGGTTCCACCACAGAGTGACAACACAGAGGTAAAAGCTTTGGAAATGTCTCTGCTGAGAACTGCTCACCTAACCCCGAATTTTTAAAAACTGTATTAAAAAAAAAAACTTCAAAGAGATTTTCCCCCAAAAAAGTTATTAATTCTAGCTCTGTTAAGAGTAAAATTACCAGTTTTGAACTGCCCATTTTGTTCAGGCCACCTAATTTTGTTGAAGATAATTTTGTATTAATCTATATTAGTTAATTTAATTTTTCACACTGAATATTTTTTTGACCTTGCGAAGAGTTTCTCCTATTTCTTCCACAAAGGTTACATGTGTTCCTTATATGGTCATAAAAAAGTTACACCTTCCTCAAGGACTGGGTAAAGAAACATGTCAGTTTATACAATATCTTTCTTTACCTGGTCTTTAGGCTTTATTGGTTCAATAACAATTTCTTGGTGAAAACTCAAGTATGTAAAAGCCTCTAAACTAAGGACTATTTACAGACTATCAAGAAAAAAATTAGTTGGGTGTAAAAGACTACAAAAGTACATAGATTCCTTCTCTTAAGAGAAATTACCTACTAGCATTAATATTAAAGAAAAAGGAGGGAAGGAGAGAAACTTTTTATAACTACATAAAACAAAGTGCTTCTAAGGAGATCTCTTGATATTTCCTACCTGAGTGAAAGAAATTGTTCAATATTCTTCTCATTTTTACGTTCCTGGTGTATTTAAGGAAAACAAAGTCAGTAACAGAATGAGCAACCCTGACTTTCCAAAGCAAGTGTCACAACCAACAAAATTATTTGCATCCTTCCCTACCTAACCCTTAACATACCATTATATGACCTATCCCTGGAGAATTTGGGTCCCTAAGCAAACACACTGAGTACTCTCTAGCTAAAACCGAGGCAGAGAAATCTTATAGTACAATCAACCTGATGGATGACTGCTTTCCTAATACTGAAGGGAAATTTATAAGAACCAGTGGAAGAAATGAGGAAGTAAGGTGACGAGGGTATGGACAGCAGGGGTCCTGGAAAGGAAGCTCCCAATTTGTAAAAAGGCAGGGAAAAGTCAGTATAATCACAGGAAATTCCTAGTACTCTAACTGCCACTGTTTTCACAAGCTAATTCATTAAACAATCTTTAAAACATCAAGAAATCTGAATGACTCCTTTCAGAGATGAGAACAGGAGAAAGTTTACAAAGTAATTTCCTTCTCAGTCTCTGCTACAGCAAAACACAAGCTTGAAAGGGACAAGAACTAGGAAAAGGTAGAATGAACAGAAGAATGCCAGAAAGTGGTCTATTAAATCACTAGAATATAACTGAAATTCTCTAAACTGTTGAGAAGATACACATTTTGTTAAATATCACAGAATCTGTCTACAAGCCACCCCTCCAACACAAAGATATGTTTAACTTATACAGTGAAACAGCCACACATTTTTGGAATTTCAAACACCACATTTGAAAGTATACACTCACCGTACAGTCTCCCTTCATCTAAAATTAATATTTAAATTCCTGAAGACACACACACAAAATTTAACTTGATGTAAATCTAGCCCTTCTTGCTTGCATACCCTGAATAAAAGAATTAACACCTCAAGATGCTCTCCTTTTCTTCAGACCCAAAAAGAACACGCGAAAAGAAGGAAACGGGAGTTCGGAATAAAGAAGGCAAGAGAATGAAGGAGAATAAAACTGGAGACCCTCTCAGGGAGTCATTTTATTCCCGGAAAATGTCATCTCCGTTCCCTCCCCAAGCCCAAAGGCCAGGCACCACTGGCGCAATATCATCCCAGTCTAAAGAGTTGCCAACTAATCCCTCAAGGTGTCCCCCAACCTCCTCACCTCATCAGCGCTCAGCTCCTCCATCGCTTTCCTCTTAATGGTGAAAGGCGTTAGGGAGAGATCCTTCTGTTCTCGAGACCAGGGCGGGAGGAAGGAGAGTGGAAGGTGTCTATCAGGCTGTCTGGTCCCCCGAATGGGGGAGGTTTCAGAATTGCATAGTCAGAGGTTAAAAAATAAGAACACGAGAGGCACTGAACTGCCTTGGCTTCGGTCACTCCGATCGCCCCAGAGACTACTACCGCCGCTCGTGCCCTGAGCAGCCTCCTTTGGCCGCCGCCGCTGCTGCTGCTGCTGCTGCTGCCGCTGCTGCTGCTGCTGCTACAGGGTTATCTTAAGGCGCCACTTATTACCCTCTGCTTCCCAGGTTACCCAGACTAGGCAGCGCGGTCTCCAGCTCGTCTCGTGCCCCGAGCCTGCTGTCTTCGTGGTGGTGGCGCGGCAACTGCGTTTCCTCCAGCAGATCCTTCTCTCCTTCCTCCCCTTGGCCCCTGGCGGGAACTATTCGGCTGCAGAGTGGATGCCCCGAGGTAAGGCGACCCCACAGCCGTCCTGGCAGAGCCCAGCACTGTAAGGGAAGCCCCTCCCTCCCAAAACAGGCCGGCCACGCCCCGCCTCCACGCCGGAGCCCGGGCAGGGGGGAGGG
>NW_007255459.1:164726-165002 GCF_000164805.1 Carlito syrichta
TCGTTCCCTCCCTGCCCACCAAGGAACCTGCAATTCTCCAGTGGCTACTAGGGCAACCTGGGTTCCTAAGTGAGAATGACGACAACTCGAATAGAGCACCACCCCAACCCCCAAGGCCTTTACCCCTCCACCCCTACTCTTACCCCTTCGCCCCACCAAGTATTATTCATCAAAACAACAGGGCGGCCATCTTTGAAAGGGATCACGTGATCCCGCCGGGGAGGCGGGGTTTCTGGCTCCTGGACGCGGCAGCCAATAGGCCGCGGGCGTCGCGCC
>NW_007255459.1:165164-171531 GCF_000164805.1 Carlito syrichta
CTCGACTCCACTCTGCGCGCCCGCCGCCGACACCGGGGAGAAGAAAACGGAAGCGTCGCCTTGTTGCCGAGAGCGTTATCTACCATCCTGACCGCTCGTTTCCTTACAAAAATAAAAAAATCTCTTGCCACACACTCTTCGACCTCCTCCAAGAAAACCTAGTTGGAAGAAAACAGAAGAACTTCAATTAAATTTTTTTTTTTTACTTTGACTTGTAGAGAGGTACTTTCTGGGGTTTTTCTTAAGTGTTTCAAAAAGCATTGGTAACATTCGAAAATATGAATGAATGAGTTAACTTCGAAGTGGACACAGCACATGTTAGAGAGACGTTTGGAGTCAATAGAGAAAAAAACCCATCTTCAGGTGGACAAGAATACGAATATTATGTAACACACAAGTCTAAGTTGAGCAAAGTCACACTACCATGAAACTCCAGATTTTGCAACAGATGAAGAATATAATATATTGGATGGCTTACTACACCATAATCTTAATGATTGCCTTCCAGAATTAAAAGAATTGCCATTTCTTTGCTCCATGCTTAAAATAGGAACCTAACTACTAGATATGTAAGGAATGCATGAGTAAAATTAAACCACTGCTGGCTTTGCATATTATCTGCTGTCCAGGAAAGTAATTCAGTTTAAGCCGGAACTGGAACCCCTAGTGATATTAGTAGTAAAAGTGTACTACTTTTTAAAAACGTCATTACTGTTATATAATTCACATACCATGTGCAATTCACCCAATTAAGGTGTGCATTTGTTTTAGTATATTCACAGAGTAGTTCATCATCACTGTCTAATTCCAGAACATTTCATCACTCCAAAAAGAAACCCCCAAACCCATGGACAGTCACCACCCATTCCCACTAATCTACCTTCTATCTTTGGATTTGCCTATTTTAAACACTTCACATCAAGGGAATAATGCACTACTTGGCCTTTTGTGTCTGGCTTCTTTCATTTAGCATCTGTTTTCAAGGTTCATCCATATCATAGCCTATATCTACTTTATTTCCTTAATGTCAAATAATAGTTCATTGTGTGACTGTAACACATTTTATCAATTTATGGTTAATGGACATTTGGGTCATTTCCACCTTTTGACTATTATGCATAATGCTGCTATAAAATTTGTGTACGAGGCCAGATGCGGTGGCTCAAGCCTGTAATCCCACCATTTTGGGAGGCCGAGTCAAGAGGATTGCTTGAGCCCAGGGTTTCGAGACTAGCCTGGGCAACTTGGCGAGACCTTGTCTCTACAATAATTCAAAAAATTAGCCGAGCATGGTAGTGCACGCCTGTAGTTCCAGCTACTTGGAAGGCTGAGGAGGAAGGATTGCCTGAGCCTAGCAGGTAGAAACTGCAGTGACCGTGAGCGTGCCACTGCACTCCAGCCTGGGTGACAGAGTGACACTTCAACTAAAAAAAAAATGCATGTACAAGTTTGTGTGTGAATATGGGTTATTTCTTGTATAGCCTAGGATAGGCATTGCTTACTAGGTTTCATGGTTTTTTGGATAAACTGTCAAACTGTTTTCCAAAGCAGCCACATTCCCACCAGCAATATATGAGGGTTTCAGCTTCTCCACATCTTTACAGCAACAATTGTTACTGTCTTCTTTTTTATTATAGCCATGCTAGTAGATGTCAAGTGGTATCTCAGTGTAGTTTAATTTTTCATTTTCCTCAGAATCCCAGCTCGTTGAGAGGTCAAAGCAGGAGAATCACTTGAGCCCAGGAGTTAGAAGTCAGTCTGAGCACCATAGTAAGACCTCGAGCCCAGGAGTTAGAAATCAGTCTGAGCACCATAGTAAGACCTCGTCTCTACAAGGAATCAAAAATGTAGCCAGGCCTGGCAGCATACACCTGTAGTCCCAGCTACTTAGGAAGCTAAGGTGGAAGGATCTCCTGAACCCATGAGATCAAGGCTACAATG
This sequence comes from Carlito syrichta, assembly GCF_000164805.1. NCBI lineage: Eukaryota > Metazoa > Chordata > Mammalia > Primates > Tarsiidae > Carlito > Carlito syrichta. The sequence goes on from NW_007255459.1 coordinate 167,106, forward strand.
AGCTATGACTATGCCACTGCACTCTGGCCTGGACGACACAGTAAGATTCTGACTCAAGAAAAAAAATTAATTTGATTTAGCTTTTTTGGTCACAGTGATTTTGATGTGATACATTCACTTTTACAAATCATATTTAATCATCAAATATAGGAATGTATCTCTAGGCATGGTGGCTCACGCCTATAATCCCAGCACTTTGGGAGGCAGAGGCAAGAGGGTTGCCTGAACCCAGAGGTTCGAGACCAGCCTGGGCAATTTAGCAAGACCTCATCTCTACAATAAATAAAAAAATAAGCTGGGAGTGGTAGCTCATGCCTGTAGTTCAGCCACTTATAAGGCTGAGGTGGAAGGATCACCCGAGCTTGGCAGGTCGAGGCTGCGTTGGCTGTGAATGTGCCACTGCACTCCAGCCTGGGCGACAGAGTGAAACTTCAACCCAAAAAAAAAAAAAAAAAAAAGATAGCATTCCCATTTTGTGACTAGAGAAAGTCAAATCATAAAGTTATATGGTCTGTCACAAGTCAAATGAAATTATTAAGAATCTTTCTTCCCTGATTTCTTTCCCTATCACACAGATATCTCTATCCATGTATTATACAGTATATAGTGGGTATTCAAGAAAATGCAAGAGAAAGCACCATTGTATATTTTACTTGCTGACTAGTGATATTGTGAAGATTACTATACCACAGTATTTTGCTATTATTTTTAGGTTGTATATACCTTTTCAATGGTTCAATCTTTTATGATTGCTGACATTTGATTTTTTTTTTTTTTTTGAGTTGGGGTCTCACTCTGTTGCCCAGGCTAGAGTGCAGTAGCATGATCTCAGCTCACCACAGTCCTGACTGCCTCAGCTTCCCAGATAGCTGGGACTACAGGCGCATACCACCATGCCAGGCTAAATTTTTTTTTTTTGAGTTGGGGTCTCATTCTCTTGCCCAGGCTGGAGTGCGGTAGCATGATCTCAGCTCACCACAGTCCTGACTACCTCAGCCTCCCAGATAGCTGGGACCACAGGCGCATACCACCATGCCAGGCTAAATTTTTTTTTTTTTTTGTAGAGACAATATCTCGCTATGTTGCCCAAGCTGAACATTTAGATTTTCTTACATAGAGTTGATTTTTAGCAATGACTCACTACTTTAAGGCTAAGAAACACATGGATGTTTTTATCATTTACAAGGGAATTCCACTCCCTTTCTTTTTTTTTCTTTTTTCAACTCTAAAGTATTCTTTCTGCAACTATTATGTAATTTTGTGGAAACACAAAAATTAGAAATGAAGTCTCTAGCCGGGCTTGGTGGCTCAGCCCGTAATCCCGCGCCTTTGGGAAGCTGAGGTGAGTGGATTGCCTGAGCCCACGGGTTTGAGACCCACCTGGGCAACTTGGCGAGACCTCATCTCCACAATAAATCAAAAAAAAATAAGCCGGGTGTGGTAGTGCGCGCCTGTAGTTCCAGCTACTTGGAAGGCTGAGGCAGAAGGATCGCCAGAGTCCAGCAAGTCGAGGCTGTGGTGGCCAGAAGTGGCCACTGCACTCCAGTCTGGGCGACAGAGTGAGACTCCAACTCAAAAAAAAAAAAAAAAAAGAAATGAACTCTCTGACCATACAATATACTTCCTAGGGTCATTTACATGATTAATCCCTCTAATACATTTTTAGTGCCTTTATGGTTGTGTTCTAACCTAAGTGATAACATAAATAGCACTATCTCAGAGTTTTGTGATACTTTCATTGTTTGGTTTAGTTTCTTCCAATTAAGAATTACCTTCTTTGGACTGTGCAAAATAATCTCTCCCTGCCTCCCTTGGGAACTACCAAGCATAAGGACCTTAGACAAATTAGAATTACCTGGAAATGAGCAAATAAAATATTTTACTAGTAACAGATAAAGAAATCCATAGAACAAACTGAAATAGGAGACTGAAATAAAGGTATACTTCAAGCAGATTTTGTTATTTTATAAGTGAAAAGGAGTCTTTTTTTGTTGTTCTTCATATAAAAATAAAAAGTAAGACAGGTGTAGTGGCACATGCTTGTAATCCCAAGGCTTTGGGAAGTGGAGGCGAGAGGATTACCTGAACTCAAGGGGTTCAAGACCAGCCTGAGCAACATGGCGAGACCTTGTATCTACAATAAATCAAAATATCATCCAGGCATGATGGCACATGTCAGTGTTTCCAGCTACTTGGAAGGCTGAGGCGGAAGGATCACCTGAGCCCAGCAGGTCAAGGCTGCGGTGACTGTGAGCATGTCACTGCACTCCAGCCTGGGGGACAGAGTGAGACTCCAACTCCAAAAAAAAAAAGGAGATTCTTGAAAATGGACATGAACCAAATAGGACCAGAGAAGTAACCTAGACAAAAATTGATGGTAGCTTGGATTCAAGGATTGCAAGGGATTTGGAAAGAAAATAATAAACTCATGATTATTTGCAGTAGAACAGAAAACAGTTTGCTGATAGACTGCATGAGGAATTGTGGACAACACCAAGGTTTTTGACTTGGACAATGGGATGGCTGGTGATGACATTTGCTCTTGAGGGGGAGATTTGTGGAGGTGAAGCGTCTGCTATGCAGCCCAGTACAGATATTAATTAGGTAGTTGGAAACCTAGGTCTAGAACTCAGGAAAGAAACCATGACTACAGTTATATTATTGGCAGGTGGCGCGCACGCGTGCTTCTATATGTGTGTGTGTACTCTTTAGAGCCATAGCACTGAATGAAATTACCTAGAGAAGAAGTGTTGACAAAGAGAAGAAAGCTCAGCACTGAACCCTAAAGCTCTACAATATTTAAAGGTTGGATGGAGGAGACAGCAAGTGGACCCAAGAAAAGAACTTCTAGTGGGGCAAGAGAAAAATCAGGAGACTGTGGCCTCAAGAGAATCAGGACAGGGGAAAGCTCTTCCAAAGCGCTGCACTGGACTGAGTGCTGTTGAGAAGACCAGTCAGTATTGGACATAGAAATGTACACTGGTAGCCAGGCTCGGTGGCTCAGCCTATAATCCTGCGCCTTTGGGAGGCTGAGGTGAATGGATTACCTGAGCCCGCGGGTTCGAGACCCGCCTGGGCAGCGAGACCTCATCTCTACAATAAATCAAAAATTCAGGCGTGGTAGCACATGCCTGTAATTCCAGCTACTTGGAAGGCTGAGGCAGAAGGATCGCCGGAGCCCAGCGGGTCAAGGCTGCAGTGGCTGGAAGCGGCCACTGCGCTCCAGTCTGGGTGACAGAGTGAGACTCCAACTCAAAAAAAAAAAAAAAAGAAATGTACACTAGTTTTGGCCACATGGACAGTTGTAATGACCTTGACAAAATTTTCTCGGAATGGTATAGACAGAGGCTAGACTGGCATGAGGAGTAAGGGAGAGGGTGGGAATAATATACACAGACAACTATTTTGACATGATTTGCTGTCAAAGTAAGCAAGGAAAGGGGGCATAGCCTGAAGAGGACGTGAGACAAAGGTAAGGGTTTGTCTTAGTTCGTTCAGGCTGTTATCACAAAATATCTTAGACCTGGTAATCTACAAACAAGAGAAGTGTATCGCTTACAGTTCTGGATGCTAAGATGGCCAAGATCAAGGCGCAGAATTGGTGTCTGACGAGGGCTTGCCCTCTGCTTTAACAATTCTTGCTTCGTCCTCACATGGTGGAGGGGTTGAACAACCTCCCTCAGGATTTTTTAAATATACTTTGTAGAGACAAAGTTTGGCTATGTTGCCCAGGCTGGTCTCAAACTTCTGGCTTCAAGCGATCCTCCCACCTTGGCTTCCCAAAGTGCTGGAATTACAGAAATGAGCCACCGAACCTGGTCTCGGATTCTTTTCTTTCTTTCTTTCTTTTTTTTGAGTTAGAGTCTCACCCTGTCACCCAGGCTGGAGTGCAGTGTCACACTTTTGGCCACCACAGCCTCGGCCTGCCTGGCTCAGGCAATCCTTCACCTCAGCCTTCCAAGCAGCTGGAACTACAGGCACACTCCACCATGTCCAACTTATTTTTTGATTTATTGTAGAGATAAGGTCTTCCCAACTTACCCCAGCTGGACTCGAACCTGTGGGCTCAGGCAATCCTCTCACCTCAGCCTCCCAAAGTGCTGGGATTATAGGTGTGAGCTACTGCGCCCAGCTAGGATCCTTTTCTAAGGGCACTAATCCCATTCAGAAGAGCAGAGACCTCATGACCTAATCACCTTCCAAAGGCTCCACCTCTGAAAACCATTACCTTGGGGGTTAGGTTTCAACATATGAGTTTGAGGGGCGCACTAACATTCTAACTATAATAGCCTTTTAAAAGTTCGTGTTCCTACCATAGGTATGTGGCCAGTGGGGAGGGAAGACTGTGATGGTGTAAAAGAGAGGGGACAGCCGGGCTCAGTGGCTCAGTCTGTAATCCCGCGCCTTTGGGAGGCTGAGGTGAGTG
>NW_007255459.1:171738-184066 GCF_000164805.1 Carlito syrichta
CTCCAGTCTAGGCGACAGAGTGAGACTCCAACTCAAAAAAAAAAAAAATAGAGGGGACAAATACTGGACCAAGGTCCTTAAGAAGGTGAGAGAGGAAGGAATCCAGGCGAAGGAATTGATCTCTGATGGCAGCAGAGATAACAGAATATCCTTACAGATGTTGGTAGCTTTGTAAATCCAAAGAAAATCAGATTCCACTAAAAAAAAAAAAGACTTCAGAGAGCTACCTGGCCACTTTTCCTCTTCTATCATGAGAGGCACCATCTTTGAGGAACAGCCCCTCACCAGATACCGAATCTGCTGGTCCCTTGATTTTGGACATCCCCAGAACTGTGAGCAATACATTTCTGTTGTTTATAAATTACCTGGTCTAGTTCGGTGGCTCAGCCTGTAATCTCGCACTTTGGGAGGCTGAGGTGAGTGAATTGCCCGAGCCCGCGGGTTCGAGACCCGCCTGGGCAACTTGGCAAGACCTCATCTCTACAATAAAATAAAAAAAAATTAGCCGGGCGTGGTAGCACGTGCCTGTAGTTCCAGCTACTTGGAAGGCTGAGGCACAAGGATCCCCAGAGCCCAGCAGGTCGAGGCTGCAGTGGCCGGGAGCAGCCACTGCACTCCAGTCTGGGCGACAGAGTGAGACTCCAACTCAAAAAAAATTTTAAAAGAAAAATAAATATAAATAAATAAATTACCTGGTCTAAAGTATTTTGTTATGGCAGCAGAATGGATTAAGGCAGGGAGCAAGAGTAGAAGCAGAGACCCATTTCCAGGGGAGAGGTGGCAATGATTCAGGTCCCAGGCACTGGCCTCCAACCATCATGGCAGCAGTAGAGGTAGGGAGGAGTGACTGAATTCTGGATTGATTTTAAAGGAAGAGCCAACAGGGAGTGGCGTGTGAGAATGAATTTTTTTTGTTTGAGTTGGAGTCTTATTCTGTCTCCCAGGATGGAGTGCGGTGGCACACTGCTCACAGCCACTGCAGCCTCCACCTGCTGGGCTCAGGTGATCCTTCAGCCTCAGCCTTCCAAGTAGCTGGAACTACAGGCATGCACCACCATGCCCGGCTGATTTTTTTTTTTAATCTATTGTAGAGATAAGGTCTCGCCAAGTTGCCCGGGCTGGTCTCTAACCCATGAGCTCAGGCAATCCTCTCACCTCGGCCTCCCAAAGTGCTGGAATTATAGGCGTGAGCCACCATGCCCAGCCAAGAATGAATTTTAAAGAGGGAGAAGTCAAAGATGAATACAACAATTGGTACAAGGAGGAAGCTACCTTTCATTGAGATAGGGAAGGCTGTGGGTGGAACAGACACGGAGGGGAAGATGCGGAGTTCAGTTTTGGACAGAGTAAGTCTAAAATATCTGTTAGGCCTTAAAGTAGAATTGATAAGTAGACAGATATATGGACCTGGAGTTTAGGAGAGAAACCGTAGATGCCCAACTGAGAGATCCAGACTGGGGACATTAATTGGGCATCATCGGTACATGAATAAAATTTTTTTTTTTGAGTTGGAGTCTCACTCCATCGCCCAGACTGGAGTGCAGTAGCATGCTCACGGCCACCCCAGCCTCAACCTGTTGGGCTGTGGTGATCCTTCCGCCTCATTATTCCAAGAAGCCACTACAGGCATGCGCTACCACACCCGGCTAATTTTTGACTTATTGTAGAGATGAGGTCTCACCAAGTTGCCCTGGCTGGTCTCGAACCCATGGGCTCAGGCAATCCACTAGCCTCGGCCTCCCAAAGTGCTGGAATTACAGGCTGAGCCACTGAGCCCAGCCTGAAATTTAAAGTCATGAGATGGGATGAGAGATCACCAAAGGAGTGACTACAGCAAGAGAAGTCTCCAGACTGCACCCTGGACATCGAACATTAAGAGGCAAGGAGACAAAAAGGAATCAGCAAGGAAGACTGAGCACTCCTTGGAGCTGGAGGAAAACCAAAAGACTGTGAAATCTGTCAAGCAAAGTGAATAAAGTGCTTTTAAAAAGAAGGAATGAGCCGGGCTCGGCGGCTCAGCCTGTAATCCTGCGCCTTCGGGAGGCTGAGGTGAGTGGATTGCCTGAGCCCGCGGGTTCGAGACCCGCCTGGGCAGCGAGACCTCATCTCTACAATAAATCAAAAAATCAGCCGGGCGTGGTAGCGCATGCCTGTAATTCCGGCTACTCGGAAGGCTGAGGCGGAAGCATCGCCAGAGCCCAGCAGGTTGAGGCTGCGGTGGCCGGGAGCGGCCACTGCACTCCAGTCTGGGCAACAGAGTGAGACTCCGACTCAAAAAAAAAAAAAAAAAAGAAAGAAGGAATGGCTGGCTGTTTCAAATGCTGTTGCTAGATTATGTAAAATGAAAACTAAGATGGTCCGTTGCATTTAGCAACAAGTTGTACTTTGGTAACCTTGGGAGAGGATCTGATAGAGTGATAGAATCAAGAACTTGATGGAGCGTGTTTCAGAAAGCCACTACAGATAACTCTCTCAAGACGTTTTGTGGCAAAGGGGAGCAGAGACATAGGCTACAAAGAAGTGTTTTGCTTTTAAGATTGAGAGAAACTGTCTGGATGTGGTGGCTCAAGCCTGTAATCCCAGCACTTTGGGAAGCTGAGGTGAAAAGATTGCCTGAGCCCGCGAGTTTAAGACCAACCTGGGCAACTTGGTGAGACCTCGTCTCTAAAATAAATGACAAAAATTAGCCGGGCGTGGTAGCACATGCCAGTAGTTGCAGCTTCTTGGAAGACTGAGGTGGAAGGATCACTGCAGCCCAGCAGGTCAAGGCTACGGTGGCCAGGAACGTGCCACTGCACTCCAGCCTGGGTGACAGAGTGAGACTCCAACTCAAAAAAAAAAAAGAGTTTCATTCATGCACCAACTTGGTAAGACCTTGTCTTATACCAAAAAATTAGCCAGGCGTGATAGCATGCGCCTGTAGTTTCAGCTACTTGGAAGACTGAGGTGGAGGGATTGTCTGAGCCCAACAAGTCGAGGCTGCAGTGGCCGTGAGCATGCCACTGCACTCCAGCCTGGGTGACAGAGTGAGACTCTGACTCAAAAAAAAAAAAAAAAAAAAAAGATTGGGAGAAATAACAGCATATCTTGTATGTTAATGGGAATTAGTAATAGTAGTAGAGAAGGAAAAGTTAAGATTTTGGAAAAAGTAGAATTAATGAGAGTAGCACTGTTAGATTCTGTTTTAACTTCTAAGCTACATTGTTATCTTATAAATTGAAAAATGATATTTTTCTCTTGAAAGAAAATGTTGATCGAGGTGAGAGGATTGCCTGAGCTCATGGGTTTAAGACCAGCCTGGGCAACTTGGTGAAACCTCAGCTCTACAATAAATCAAAAAATTAGCTGGGCATGGTGGCTCATGCCTGTAATTCCAGCTACTTGGAAGGCTGAGGTGGAAGGATCACCTGAGCCCATCAGGTCGATGCTGCAGTTGTCATGAACATGCCACTGCACTCCAACTTGGGCGACGGAGTGAGACTCCAACTCAAAAAAAAAAAAAAGCAAAAGAAAGAAAGAAAGATAATGTTTTGGAATTTTTCTTACATAAAGCTGTTATGGACTAGATGTGGTTTGCTATTGCTGATCTGATGTTAGAAACTTTCTAGGTTTTCAACCCTCTACTTGCATAAAATAATGAGGCGTTCCTGCTGCAATATGAGGTCTTGCTGACAACCATATGTCTTTTCTGGCTGTAACCACAGGTGACACCTCTGATTGATGTAAAGTATCTCAATGTTCACTATTTGAAGTTTGTCTATTCTGACCATTACGTGGGCTTAGGATTCAGAATTCTTCTTGTTGGAGTAGAATTTCATTTTCATAGGATTACACTGTTATATCTAATGATGGGCTGTTGCTGCACTCAGCAAATGTGCTTGCCAGTTCTGCTGACTCGGTCTCATCTATTCTTGCATTTGGTAGCCACTTACCAAACACCTATAATGAGTAAAGCACTGGGCAAAACACAAAGATGAACTGGGGAATCGATGATGTGGTGGTGCACACCTGTAGTCTCAGCTACTAGAGAGGCCAAGGGAAGAGAATTCCTTGAACCTAGGAATTCAAGGCTGCAGGGAGCCATGATTGTACCACTGCACTCAGCCTGGGTGACAGAGCAAGACCTTATCTCAAAAAAATAAAATAAAAAAGACACACTGAGTATGACCCTGCCCATAAGGTACTTATAGTCAAGGAGAGAGATAAAACAAATACTGAACTATGATACATGATAGAAAGCATTTTGTGTCATAAAAGAAGTTCAAAGTATTAGAAGAATCCAAAGGAAAAAGAAATGATCAATTCTGGTTTGGAGGACACAGCTTCAGTCAGTCTGAAACTGACAGGTAGTCTACCCAATAGCTTTCCTTATTAATGAGTTCAGGTTATATCAATATTTTCCCACATTTTAAAACTCAATAATTTATTCTTATAACCCCCTAAAAATCAAGAACTTTTGAAACCCACTTGCACTTTACAGTCAAATGGGTTAACTGCATATATTTTTGTTAACATTCTTTTATTCCATTAATATTGCACTTCAAATTTAATATTAGAAGTATTTAGTTTAATGTTAAAAACCTAATGAATAGGGTTTTTTTTTTTGCCACAATGTCTTCCTCTGTCCCCCAGGCTAGAACGCAGTGACACAGTCATAGCTTACTGCAGCCTCAAACTCTTGGGCTCAAGGGATCCTCCTGTTTCAGCCTCCTGAGTAGCTGGGAATATATATGTGCTCCACCACACCTGGCTAATAGTAGCTCTTTTTTTTTTTTTTTTTTAACCAGGGTCTCACTTTTGGTAAAATCATAGCTTACTGCAGACTTGAACTCCTAGGCTCACACAATCCTCCTGCCTCAGCCTCCCAAGGAGCTGGGAAACAAGCATGTACCACCTTGCCTGGCTGATTTTTTGAGTTTGGGTTTTTTTGGGGGGTTGGAGTCTCACTCTGTCACCCAGGCTGGCGTGCAGTGGCATGCTCATGGCCACCACAGCCTCAACCTGCTGGGCTAGAGTGATCCTTCTGCCTTGGCCTTCCAAGTAGCTGGAACTACAGGTCCATGCCACCATGCCTGGCTAATTTTTTGATTTATTGTAGAGACGAGGTGTCACCAAGTTGCCCAAGCTGGTCTCAAACCCGCGGGCTCAGGCAATCCTCTCACCTTGGCCTTCCAAAGTGCTGGGATTACAGGACTGAGCTACCGCTGTACCTGGCTACCTAGCTGATTTTTCAACTTTTTGTAGAGACAATGTCTTTCTATGTTGTCCAGACTGGTCTTGAACTTCTGACCTCAAGTGATCCTCCCACCAAGGCCTCCCCGAATGCTGGGATTATAGGCATGAGCCATCATGCCAGACCAATAGTTGTATTTTAATAAAAATAAGATTTAGACTGGGCACAGTGGCTCATGTCAATAATCCCAGCAATTTGGGAGGCCGAGGTAAGAGGACTGCCTGAGCCCGCGGGTTTGAGACCAGCCTGGGCAACTTGGGGAGACCTCATCTCTACAAGAAATAAAAAAATTAGCCAGGCATGGCAGCATGTGCCTGTAGTTCCAGCTACTTGGAAAGCTGAGACGGAAGGATTGCCTGAGCCCAGCAGATCAAGGCTGCGGTGGCCATGAGCAGTTTGTTGCCTGGGCAACAGAGTGAGACTCCAACTCAAAAAAAAAAAAAAAGAAAGTAAATCATGCGTTGGTTCTGTACCTATTAACAAAGAAGGAAGAGCAGGAGAAGGAGGAAGAGAAGGTAAATCAACCATGTAAGTTGTGAAATAGAAGGCACATTTCTATTTTTATGCAACCACATAAAAACCACAAGTTTTCATCAATATTATATCTATGCATTAGGAGATATAAACATACAAGCTTATTTTATTATACCACTAGTTGACATATATCCAAAATGAGGTTCCAGAATGTCGTTCTAGGTTGCATAGTTCTAGGAAACAGATTTCTGAATGATGTTCTAGTACGTTTCTCTGAAACTGGACTTAATCACAAAGACAATATCTGTGTTTCAAAAAAATTGCACCAACAGTAAAATAGCAGAGCAAACAACTTTTTGCTCTAGGGATATTCTTTTCTCATCCTTTTTTTTTTTTCTTTATGAGTCAGAGAGACTCCCTCTGTCACCCAGGCTGCAGTGTAGTGGCACAATCACAGCCACCACAGCCTTGACCTGCTGGGCTCAGGTGATCCTTCTGCCTCAGCCTTCCAAGTAGCTGGAACTACAGGCATGCGCTACCATACCCAGCTAATTTTTGGATTTATTGTAGAGACGAGGCCTCACCAAGTTGACCAAGCAGGTCTCCAGACCCTGGGATCAGTCAGTCCTCTCGTGTGGGCCTTCCAAAGTGCTGGGATTACAGGCATGAGCCACCACACTCGGCTTTTTTCTCTCTTTTAAAAAATGTTTAAATGTGAAATATGACACTCATATAAAAATGTACACTCAGGTGATTATAAAGTAAAATCTGTGTAATGATAATCTTGGTCAAGGGGTCCAGCATTGTCAGATCCCAGTACCGCCCCTCTGTCCTCATACCTTCCTGATCACAACACTGTCCTTATGTACTGACTTTCATTGTGATCATTTCCTTGTTTTTTTTCATAATTTTACCACTTATACGTGCATCCCCAAACAATGTAGTTGTTTTTTGCCTACTTTTGAATTGAAATGTACAATTCAGATGAAATTATACAATGGCTTTTTTGTATTTTACTCTTTTTTAGTTGTTCAACATTATAAAATTCACCTATGTTGTTGCATATTACAGCATGTTCATTGCTGTAAAGTATTCTATTGTATGAATATACTTTTTTTTCACCAAGTGTACTCTTTTTTTGGAGGGGGGGTTGGAGTCTCACTCTGTCACCCAGACTGGAGTGCAGTGGATGATCACAGCCACTGCAGCCTCCACCTGCTGGACTCAGGCGATCCTTCCACCTCAGCCTTCCAAGTATCTGGAATCACAGGCATGCACCACTACAGCTGATTAATTTTTCTATTTATCGTAGAGACGAGATCTTGTCAAGTTGCCCAGGCTGGTCTCAAGTACCTGAGCTCAGGCAATCCTCTTGTGTCGCCTCCCAAAGTGTCAGGGTTACAGGTGTGAGCCACCGTATCCATTGTACTCTTTTTTTTTTTTGAGTTGGAGTCTCACTCTGTCACCCAGACTGGAGTGCAGTGGCCCCTCCCGGCCACCGCAGCCTCGACCTGCTGGGCTCCGGCGATCCTTCCGCCTCAGCCTTCCGAGTAGCCGTAATTACAGGCATGCGCTACCACGCCCGGCTGATTTTTTTTTGATTTATTGTAGAGATGAGGTCTCACCTGCCCAGGTGGGTCTCGAACCCGTGGGCTCAGGCAATCCACTCACCTCAGCCTCCCAAAGGCACGGGATTACAGGCTGAGCCACCGAGCCTGGCTTCCATTTTACTCTTGAACATATCATTCTAATTTTTACCAACTGTATACAATGCTGTGAATATTTTTGTTTTTTGTTTTTGTATCCTGATACACCCAAACATGTGCTTTCCCTTTTACTTGAAAAAACATAATGTCTTATTAAAATGAAATCAATCACTTTTTTCCTGGCAATTTCCAATGCTTTTCTCTTTTATTTCTTTCTTTTCTTTTCTTTTTCTTTTTCTTTTTTTTGCATTCATATGTTTGAATAGGAAGCTCAAGTTCTACATTAAATCTTTGGAATACATATTTTTTATCTAGGGATGATGTCCAGTGCCATTCAATGTGCAGAGAAATGGGAACACACACAGGATGGGAGCGCTAGGATTGCACAACAGTTAATAACACATGCTCTCAAATAACATAGATTTTAATCAAATTGTGTAGCAGCTACAATATTCAGATTTTTATCCTATACAATTTGGATAGAGTGACCTTAGACTGTTATTGTAAAGTATGTCCATAGTAACTACTTACTATGCAAGTAACAGAAAACCCAACTCAAACTGGTTTCGATACTACAGGATTTTTTTTTGTTTTTTTTTTTGAGTTGGAGTCTCATTCTGTCACCCAGGCTAGACTGCAGTGGAACATTCACAGCCACTGCAGCCTTGACCTTCTGGGCTCAGGTGATCCTTCTGCTTCACCCTTCCTGGTAGCTGGAACCACAGGCCCCAGCCACCACGCCTGGCTAATTTTTTGGTTTATTGTAGAGACAAGATCTCGCCAAGTTGCCCAGGCTGGTCTTGAACCCCTGGGCTCAGGCAATCCTCTCACCTCGGCCTCCCAAAGTGCTGGATTACAGGTTTGAGCCACCACACCTGGCTAATTTTTTGGTTCATTGTAGAGACAAGATCTCGCCAAGTTGCCCAGGCTGGTCTTGAACCCCTGGGCTCAGGCAATCCTCTCACCTCGGCCTCCCAAAGTGCTAGGATTATAGGCTTGAACCACCACACCCGGCCAATTCTTATATTTATAGAAAACATTTTCATGGAAGGAATAGGATTGGAAATGGACCTGCTATTTTCACCCTAAACCAAAAGCATGCATATTGTTACTGAATACAAGACTGTTTTGCAAAGGGCCCAAAATATTGCACCCAGAAGTTGTAATTAAATACTAATGAGCACACAAGTAAATCTCAAAGCAAACCTCTCATCTTTGGAGAACTGAAGATATTTTAGAACAAGAAAACAAAGGGAAATTAATCTCCTACAAAAGGTCTCAGGAAAAAAGTAGAGATTCTTGTCCAGGGCAAAAACAAAGAAAATATAAAAAGTATTCATTATACATACATCAACTGAGTTTCACTGTCTGAGACGCCAAACCAAGAGGCTATAAAATAGTAATTGCCAGCATATGGTCTCTAGGGAACTTTTTGGAATGATGGACTTGTTTTGAAACTGAAATGTGGGAATAGTTGTACAGCTGTATAAATTTACTAAAAATTACACAAGCTGTACACTTATCATAGGTGCATTTTGTGATACATAGATTATACTTCTGTAAAGCTACTAAATTAAAAAAAAATGAACAAGAGTCATATTCCAAAAAGTTACATTTTTATTACAAGCAACATTGAAATACCGTTTTGTACTTTTCCTCCTCCTCCACTTCCTCTTTTTTTTTTTTCTAAGTTCATCCAGTGTGTGTGGATAATACAAGTGCCTGCCAGAAGGTATTTCTTTGCTAAGGATGAGCCTTTCCAGCTGGTTATGCTGAAGGGCAACCATCTGGTTGTGATTTCATGGACAGGTTTTTTTGTTGTTGTTGCTTTTTTTAAGGCAAGGTTTTGCTCTGTTGCCCAGGCTGGTGTACAGTAACCTCACTGTAACCTTGATCCCCTGGACTCAAGCCATCCTCTTACTTCAGTCTTCAAAAGTAGCTGGGACTACAGGTATGTGCCTCCACACCTAGCTAATTTTAAAATTTTTTTGTAGATACGAGGTCTTGCTATGTTGCCCAGGCTGGTCTCAAACTCCTGGCTTCAAGCAATCCTTCTGCCTCAGCTTCCCAAATTACTGGAATGACAGGCGTGAACCTCCACACCTGGCCTATCCCCTACTGTTTCAACTTTACTTTTAGCGAATTAGCACTTTTCATCTTTCTCTATACACCATACCTTTCTCCCTTCAGATCCATTCTTCACCACCAAAGATACGGGTACTTAACTGTGATGCTCACTTTTGAGTGTGAATTATGCCTGACTCTTATGGAATCTTGTGTATTCCTTGTGCCGGCAATGCCAAGTTCTGATAATTAGCATTGGAGAACAACACCAACCACCATTATAAAAGGACATTAAACCAGTCCAGGAGATGCATGGCCTGTGGTTAGAATCTGTGGTTCTACACTCACCTCTTCACTAACCTACGTCATGACCCTCCTGGGAAGTCACTTCAACTTTCTGTAACTCATTTTCCTTCTCTCCAAAATAGGGACAACACTTTCTGTGCATACTTCACTGGGTTTTGAGTCTCTTTCCACAGAGACCATTTTTTGTTTGCTTATGAAATAATTTAGATAACAAAGAGATATAAAGAATAATATAACAAGACCCAAGTATCCACCCGTCTAAAAAGCAAAGCATGACACACAGAGTGGAATCCCTGCTTTGATGAGCTTCATGTGCTTATTTTGTCTTATTTGCATTCTCACCATGCTCCTGTCTTGGGAATATACTTGTATTTTTATCATTACCATTATCAATATCTGGGTAAGTGTGTTGCTAACTGGGGTAAGTAATATGAACTGGAAGTAATGAGTTCAGGAGAAATGACAATCAGTTCTGGTCTATTTTTCAAAACATACATGCAGCAGTGTTCAGAAATTCCCAGTGCTTCCCTCTGACTATACTGTGTTTCTTAGTTAGAACACCTTCTGTGCAAGTGAAGCAAAAGCACACCTTCAAATGGCTTCAACAGTCTAGGGGATTTATTAATTTACAGATTAAAAGCCCAGAAGTAGACTTTCAGGTCAGGCTTGTTTCTGATGCTCAACAGTGGATCCAGGTTTCTTTTTGGTTCTCTCTCTGCTTTCTGCAGTGTATGCTTCCTCCTCTGGAGTCCTTCTCGGTGTTCAAATAGGCCCAGAGAAACAAAGTCTCTCCTTGACCAAACTGTAGTCAGGTTCCTCTGAATCCTCTTTCTAACTAGGCCTTGACTTTTGGGCTTCCTTGCCATCTTTGCATCACTGATTTTCATCAAGAATTCACCCTGCTATGTCAGTCCAGCCAGAATTCCCCACTTGACATCTGATGGGGTTGGTCATCCTGCACCATCCCCCAGGTGATGTCTCATAACCCTGGCCTGCCTTCAGCAAGAATCCTGTTGGGTTTATCCAGAATCTTCCCTTCCCCCTGATGTTTCCTTTTCCTCATTTTCCATCCATCAACCCCACTCTCACCCTTTACTCTCCTCCTTGACATAAATTTTCATTTTTTCTTTTTTTATTCAAGTTCAGCCCGATCTCTCTCCCCTACTGCCAAACTCATTGCAGTAGTCTCTATACTTATTGTGACAGTCCTGAGTGGTCTACTTTGCCATTTTAATACATGTCATGAATAAGATTTCTTCTTTAATACTCTTTATATGACAGTTTTATAATGTTCAAAGAGATTCAAAAATTAAGATAATGTTTTCTCTAACATGGTTGCTCAACATTTACTTTTTTTTTTTTTTTTTGAGTTGGAGTCTCACTCTGTTGCCCAGACCGGAGTGCAGTGGCCGCTCCCAGCCACCGCAGCCTCGACCTGCTGGGCTCCGGTGATCCTTTCCGACTCGGCCTTCCAAATAGCAGGAACCACAGGCGCGCGCTACCACGCCCGGCTAATTTTTGTTCTATCGTAGAGATGAGGTCTCACCAAGTTGCCCAGGCGGGTCTGAAACCCGCCGGGGCTCAGGCAATCCACTCACCTCAGCCTCCCAAAGGCGCGGGATTACAGGCTGAGCCGCCAAGCCCGGCTAATATTTACTTTTTATTATTGATAGTTTAGGAAAGTTCCTTTCAGCTTCACAATTCATTTATTGGTAATGACAAGGCTCTTTTCTAGGCTAAACTTTAGTCAGTTTCCAGAACTTTCTCCTAGACTCACTTTCTTGTAAAATGCACTCACTGTGCACTTTCTTGTAAAATCCAGTTTTAGAAAAGAACCATGCTAAGTCAGGGTAACTCCCATCTTCGATATATGACCAGTATCTGATGAGCTTTCTCGTCCTCCACCATCCCAAGGGGATGTCTGGTTACCCTAGCCTGACATCAGCAAGAATCACGTTAGGTGGGGTTAGCCAGAATCCTCCAGCCCTAGACTTTTCCTCTTAGTGAATTTCCATCCACTGATCTCCCTATAGTTCCAACTACTCAGAGGCTGAGGCTGGAGGATTACTTGAGTCCAGGAGTTCGAGGTTACAGTGAGCTATGCTCATGCCACCACATGTCAGCCTGGACAACAGAGCAAGACCCTGTTTCTAAAAGTAAGCAAACAAACAAAATAACAGTTAATAGATATGCATTTTTAGGAGTGTTTTAAAATTTATGAATATTTCTATGAAGTTTCAAAGGTGAAAAGGTGAATTGTAAGATTTCAGGGCATTTCAAGTTTTCTTATATATAATGAATGGTAATACTTTGAATCAATGACATGCATTAACCAATTTGGCTTTGCTGTCAGTGTGGTATTAATTCCCCT
This sequence comes from Carlito syrichta, assembly GCF_000164805.1. Classification (NCBI taxonomy): domain Eukaryota; kingdom Metazoa; phylum Chordata; class Mammalia; order Primates; family Tarsiidae; genus Carlito; species Carlito syrichta. The sequence continues at coordinate 183,893 of NW_007255459.1, forward strand.
AGTGTCAGTATTTTTTTTTGAGTTGGAGTCTCACTCTGTCGCCCAGACTGGAGTGCAGTGGCCGCTCCCGGCCATCGCAGCCTCGACCTGCTGGGCTCCGGCGATCTTCCGCCTCAGCCTTCCGAGTAGCGGAATTACAGGCATGTGCTACCACGCCCGGCTGATTTTTTGATT
>NW_007255459.1:184373-192146 GCF_000164805.1 Carlito syrichta
TCCACCTCGGCCTTCCAAGTAGCCATGCCCGCACCACCATGCCCGGCTGATTTTTTGATTCATTGTAGAGATGAGGTTTCACCAAGTTGCCCAGGCGGGTCTCGAAAATATATATATATTTGACAGTCAGGGTCTTGCTATGTTGCCCAGGCTGATCTTGAACTCCTGAACTTAACCAACCCTCCCTCCTCAACCTCGCAAAATGCTGAGATTGCAGGTGTGAGCCACCACACCCAGCCGAGTTCCAGTATTTTATGTAAATAAACCACAACTTTTGCTTCACTCTCTTGGAGGCAGAGGTGAGAGGATTGCCAGAGCTCAGGGGTTCCAGACCAGCCTGGGCAACATGACAAGACCTCATCTCTACACTAAATCAAAAATTTAGCCTGGTGTAGTAGTGCATATCTGTAGTTCCAGCTACTTGGAAGGCTAAAGTAGAAGGATTGCCTAAACCTAGCAGGTCGAGGCTACGGTGGCCATGAGCATGCTACTGCACTCCAGCCTGGGCTACAGAGTGAGACTCCGACTCAAAAAAAAAAAAAAATTCAAGAACCTATTCATTGCACCTATTCAAAATTGATCCTCATAATGAATTACGGCTTTCAGTATGACCTTAAAAAATGGGGTTTTTTTGTTACAGTCCACTTGTCAGTGTCAGAATACTATATATTGAATTTATCATTTTTTATGGCTGTTTCATATTCTCAGGACCTAGTAATAATACATGATGAGTCTCTAAGAATGTTTGCTGAATTAAAATCAATCCAAGCAGTCAGGCACAGTGGCTCAAACCTGTAATCCCAGCACTTTGGGAGGCTGAGGCAAGAGGATTACCTGAGTCCAGGGGTTCAAGACCAGTCTGAGCAACTTGGTGAGACCTCATCTCTACAAAAATCAGAAAATTAGCTGAGTGTGGTAGCACACACATGTAGTTCCAGCAAATTAGAAGGCTGAGGTAGAAGGATTGCCTGAACCCAGCAGGTCAAGGTTGCAGTGGCTGTGAACATGCCACTGCATTCCAGACTGGGCGACAGAGTGAGACTCCAACTCAAAAAAAAAAAACAAAACAAAAAACAATCCAAGCAATTGTGAGAAAATGTTTCTAGAAGTTAACTTTAGCAAATCACAGTGAAGATGAAGATAGTCTCTTGCATTTTAAAATGGCAAAAAGACTTTTCATATATTATATTTTCTCCTGTGTTTCACTGAACTATACCTAAATGTCTTTTCAAATGGTGTTTTTTTTTTTCTTCAATGATCTCTGAACTTTTTATTGGCCTCCTGCTTCCCCGAAGGGTACCCTGCTCCCACAGCCTCAGAGCCTTATAACTTTGGTGTCACTGGTCTCAGACACCAATTTGCCATTCACTATCCTGCCGGTGGTGGTCTTTCGGATGGTCTGAATGGAGCTGCTGCTATCCAGGGCATCACCGAGACTGAAGTCCTCCCCGTCCTCTAGTAGGCAGTGGTAGGTGGCAATCTCAGCCTCCAGTTTGACCTTGATGCTCGGCAAGGCCTCCTACTGCTGGGCCTGGCGCTGGCCCTCTGTCCAGGTCTGTGCCAGCTCAGACTCCAGGTGCAGCAGGGCACCATTAAGCTGCTCCACCTGCATAGCGTAGCAGTCCTCCATCTCCCTCAGGCTGTTCTCCAACCTGGCCTTCCGGTTTCTCATGGAGTCCAGGTCGACCTCCAAGGATTGCACTGTACGTCTTGGCTCCCTGAGCATCATCTCGGCAGGTCCGATCTCGGCAGACTGCGTGGTGACCGCTGTGGTGCTCTCCTCGATCTACTAGGACAATTATTTGCTCAGCTCCTCTTGGTTCTTCTGTGCCAGCTCATCAAACTGGGCCAGATTTCGCCATGATCTTGCTGAGGTCCTGAGATTTGGGGGCATCTACCTCCACGGTCAACCCAGAGCTGGCAATCTGGGCTTGTAGGCCTTTTACATCCTCCTCATGGCTCTTCTTCATGAAGAGCGGCTCTTCCTTGAGAGCCTCGATCTCTGTCTCCAGCTGCAGCCGGGTGACATTGGTGTCATCAGTCACCTTGTGGAGCCCATGGATGTCACTCTCCACGGACTGGTGCATGGCCTGCTCTGTCTCATACTTGACTTTGAAGTCGTCAGCAGCAAGACGGATGATGTCAATCCGTAGACCGATGCGGGCATTGTCCACAGAAGTTGCAAAGATTGGAGCCCTCAGGTCCTCAATGGCCTTGAGGTAATGCCCCCAGTCTCTGACTTGGGGTTCCTTCTTCCCCAGGTGTTCCTGGATTTGGCTCTCCAGCCTCTGGTTCTTGGTCTCCAGGCTCCTCACCCTCTCCAGGTAGGAGGCCAGGTGGTCATTCAGCTCTTGCATGGTCTCCTTTTCACTCTGACTGCTCCGCCTAGACTCCTGGCCATCCCTACGGCCAGGCCTCCAGACCCCAGCCGCCCTGGAAGATGGTGGAGTGGGGCACAGAGATCTGGGAGGCTGAGCCGCTGGCATCTGCATCGACGCTGGCCACACCGCTGGTGGACTGGAGGCTGGTTGGCTGGATGGAACCCAGGGACCCGTAGTTGGTGGAGAAGGTGAGGAAATTCATGGGGCAGACGGAGGAGAGCCAGACTGCAGGATTCACATTCTAAATGGTGTTTGTTTATTGAAGTAAAGGATAACATGTATATGAATTTAGTCTTTGGCCTGGTGTCTGGCACAGAGCTTCTAAAATCCTTGGAATTTCCAAAGTGACAGGAGTGGCTTCTGCTATTTATAAGGAGGCCCGTTATTTATTTATTTATTTGAGTTGGAATCTCACTCTGTTGCCCAGACTGGAGTACGATCCTTCCACCTCAGCCTTCCAAGCAGCTGGAACTACAGGTACACGCTACCACGCCCGGCTAATTTTTTGATTTATTGTAGAGATGAGGTCTCGCCAAGTTGGCCAGGCAGGTCTCGAACTCGTGGGCTCAGGCAATTCACTCACCTCAGCCTCCCAAAGCACTGGGATTATAGGCTGAGCTACTGAGCCCAGCTGGAGCCCCTTTAAAACCCACCTGTGGGGGAGACACAACATCAATAAGGGTACCTGATCTCAAACCAGGCAAAGTGGGGACCAAAGGAAGGCCTACATTTTACCTGTACAATGACCACTTGTATACCTAATCCTGAATTGTACTCCACATCTTTAAAATAAAAAAAAATTTCTTTTAACTCCCACCTGTCTATGGTAATGAGATGACTCAGGTGGGAGCTATTCACAGAAAGACCAAATTAGAGGTCTTAGATTAGAGGGGGTAACTTTTAGCCCCATCCCAACCTTGTAGAAGGGAGGAGGCTGAAGATGAACCTCTTTAAAAACTCCTGAACAATGAGGTGCTGAGAGCTTCCACGCTGGTAAACATATCTAAGTGCTAGGAGGATGGTGCCCCTGGTGAGGGCAGGAAAACCCCACAGCCCAAACCTTGTCCTATCCATCTATTCTGTTAGACTGTGCCTATGTTGATTCCTTGGTCATGAACCAATAAACATAAGTGTTTTCATGAGGTTTTTTTCCCCTGAGTTAGAGTCTTACTCTGTGACCCAGGCTGGAGTGCAATGGCATGCTCAAGGCTACTGCAGCCTCAACCTGCTGGGCTCAGGCGATCCTACCACCTCAGCCTCCCGAGTAACTGGTTCTATAGGCACATGTCACCATGTCTAGCTAGTTTTCTGATTTATTGTACAGATAGGGTTTGCCAAGTTGCCCAGGCCGGTCTCAAACCCCTGGACTCAGGTAATGTCTCGCCTCCGCCTCTCAAAGAGCTGGGATTACGGGCATAAGCCACCATACCCAACCGTGCTCATGAGTTCTGTGAGTCATTCTGGCAAATTATTGAACCTCAGGGAGAAATGTGGGAACCCTTAAATTTGTAGTTGGCTGGACAGAAGTATGGGTAACCTGGACATCCCATTTGCAGTTGACATCTGAAGTGGGAGCAGTCTTATGGAACTGAGTCCTTTAACTTGTGGGATCAATGCTAATTCCAGGTACATAGTGTCAGAACTGAATTGTTGGACACCTACTTGGGTCAGAGAATAGGAGAATTGGTTGTTGGTATAGAAAAAACTCATATATTTGGGGTCAGAAAGAACCTCAAAGCAGTGTATTTCCAACTCAATTTCCCCACACCCTTTAGTTATTGTAACCTAACTGATGTAAAAAAAAAAAGTGGTAGTAGAAAAAGACAGCAGTCTTAACCATTTGCAAATTGTAGAAAATGAGACATTAGGCTGGGTGCGGTGTCTCGAGTCTATAATTCCAGCACTTTGGGAGACCAAGGAGAGAGGATTGCCTGAGCCCAGGTTTTCGAGATCAGCCTGGGCCACTTGGTGAGACCTTGTTTCTACAATAAATAAATAAATAAATAAATAAATAGCCGGGCTTGGTGGCTTGTAGTTTCAGCTACTTGGAAAGCTGAGCCCAGGATTGCCTGAGCCCAGCAGGTCGAAGTTGTGGTGGCTGTGAGCATGCCACTGCATTCTAGCCTGGGGCAACATAGTGAGATTCCAACTCCAATAAAAAGAGAGGCATTCTAGGTTCCTTCTAGGTTTCTTCTAGGTTTTGGCAGGGGCCTGTGTAAGTGAGGGCCTTGAGGGATACACATCATCAGTTCACAGTGAATCCTTGTTAACAGAACCTCTAATGTCAGCTACTTTTTCCCCCCATAAATATAATATGAATCTCTTCTGCTATAGTGGGCCAGCTGCACTGGAGTCCACCATAGCTGGCAAGTCAAGCCATTTTTATCACAATTCGCTGAGCATAAGTCAACTTAGCAGATGTTGGTGGAGGTGTCCACCTTGTAGTATGTCCTGAGATGCAAACATGAAAGATTATAAAGATAAATAACCACCGGGTGCAGTGGCTCACAGTTGTAATCCTAGGACTTTGGGAGGCTGAGGCAGGAGGATTGCTTGAGCCTAGGAATTCAGAGTAGTCTGGGCAGCATAGCCAAGACCCTGTCTCTACAAAAAAGTACAAAAATGAACCAGGTATGGTGACATGCACCTGTAGCCCCAGTCGCTCAGGAGGCTGAGGTGGGAGGTTACTTGAGCCCAGGAGGTCAAGGCTGTGGTGAGCGGGAATTGCGCCACTATACTCCATCCTGGGTTACAGAGCGAGACTTGTCTCAAAAGAAAAAAAAATAGCTTGAATAGTACATTTTATATTATGTGATGCTGGGAGCAGTGGTTCCTGCCTGTAATCCCAGCACTTTGGGAGGCAGAGGCAAGAGAATTGCTTGAGCCCCGGAGTTCAACACCAGCTTAGGCAACATAGTAAGATCTTGTCTCTACAAAACATAAACAATTTTTAAAAATTAGCCAGGCATGGTGGTGCGCACCTATAGTCCCAGCTACTCGGGAGGCTGAGGCGGGAGGATCACTTGAACTCAGGAAGTCGAGGTTGCGGAGACCTGTGTTTGTGCCACTGCACTCCAGAGCGAGACCCCCACCTCAAATAAGTAAATAAATACATACAAACATAGCTCAAGGGGTGGGGGGAGTAGCACGATTGCCGTCTCATAGTAATGCCTCTCAGCCGGGCACAGTGACTCACGCCTGTAATCCCAGCACTTTGGGAGGTGCAGGCGAGTGGATTGCTTGAGCCCAGGGGTTTGAGAACAGCCTGGGAAACTTGGCGAGACCTTGTCTCTACAATTAAAAAAAAATTAGCTGGGCATGATGGCATGCTGAGGCAGAAGGCTGAGGCGGAAGGATCACCTGAGCCCAGCAGGTGGAGGCTGCGGTGGCTGTGAGTGTACTACTATACTCCAGCCTGGGTGTCTCTGACTCAAAAAAGCAAAAGAAAAAAGCCTCTCTGGGTGTGATAATTTAAAAGGACTCGCATTCTTAATATGCAAGTTCTTTTCTTTACTCAGTACTGCAAAGAATTAAGAGCAGTGTCTCAGGAAGGTATTTGTACACCTGTGTTCATAGCAACATTGTTCACAAGGCCCAGAAGGTAAAAGCAACAACCTGAGTGTCCACTGTGGTACATACACACATGGATGGAGATTTATGCTAAGTAAACAAGCTAGACACAAATACTATGATTCCATTGGTCCCAGATCCTTAGATTCATAGAGACAGTAAGGAAGATGTGGGACTTGGGAGGAGGAAAAAGAGTTTGTGTTTAAGGAGAATATAATTTCAGTTTAGGAAGATGGAAAGATTCTGGGGTTGGTCACATAGCAACATGAATGTACTTAATGTCACTGAGCTGTGTGCATACAAATGGTTAAAGCAGTAAAATTTTGTAGTTAATCACAATTGGGTTTTTTATTTTTTCTCAGTTAAAGTCTCACTCTGTTGCCCAGGCTGGAGTGCTGTGGCATGCTCACAGCCACTGCAGCCTCGACCTGCTGGGCTCAGGCGATCCTTCTGCCTCAGCCTTCCAAGTAGCTGGAACTACAGGCACATGTCACCACTCCCGGCTAATTTTGATTTATTGTAGAGATGAGGTCTGGCCAAGTTGCCCAGGCTGGTCTCGAACCCAGGCAATCCTCTCACCTCAGCCTCCCAAAGTGCTGGGATTATAGGCGTGAATCACCATGCCTGGCCAACAATTGTTTTTTCAAACTTAAATATAAAAACAAAATGCAGTGGCCCTCGGTCCTTCCAGAGGGTGGTTCCTGCGGCAGTGGGGGTGGGAGGGGACCCCAGAGCTGGCTGCGAAGGGTCCCGGGCCCACCTTGTCTTGAAAGCAAAGCCCTGGGCTGTCCCTCTCCTCTCCTACCCTTCAGATCCTTCCCTGGTCTGGGTCCCATGGAATTCTCCCGCCAACCCGCCCGCTCTCCTTCCAGAAGCCTGCCTCTGCGGCCCTGGCGGGCTACTATTTTATCCTCTGCAGTCTGTTTCGTTGTCCAGGTTACCGTTCCTTTTCCAGGCGGTCAGCCCCGCCCCTCCTGCCCGGCCACCGCTCCCCTTGCATCAGGGACACGTGGCAGCCACTGGGCAGCGGGCAGAGTTGTCCCCACGCCCTCCCCCTGGTGGCCGCCGCTGCTGGACCTGGAACCCTCCCTGGTGGCTCAGTGCCCCGGCCTTCACGTACAGGACTGGAGCCACAAGGAGCCCCACGGAGAACTGAGCGCCAGGCTTTTCTTTGAAAAATAGGAGTCTTGCTTAGTTCAGAAGCCCCATTTTTCTGCTAGATTTCTCACACTTAAAACCCTTTTTCTTTTTTCTTTTTTGAGTTGGAGTCTCACTCTGTCGCCCAAGCTGGAGTGCAGTGGCACACTCACAGCCACCACAGCCTTGATCTGCTGGGCTCAGGTGATCCTTCCGCCTCAGCTAGGCCTGCGCTACCACACCTGGCTTATTTTTTGATTTATTGTAGAGAGGAGAGCTCACCAAGTTGCCCAGGCTGGTCTCGAACCCCTGAGCTCAGGCAGTCCTCTCGTCTCTGCTCCCAAAGGGCTGGAATTACAGGCATGAGCCACTGTGCCTGGCAAAAATCTTTTTAAAAAATGCCTGAAGATAGCCAGGCTCGGTGGCTCAGCCTGTAATCCCACGCCTTTGGGAGGCTGAGGTGAGTGGATTGCCTGAGCCCGCGGGTTCGAGACCCGCCTGGGCAGCGAGACCTCATCTCTACAATAAATCACAAATCAGCCGGGCGTGGTAGCGCGTGCCTGTAGTTCCAGGTACTCGGAAGGCTGAGGCAGAAGTATTGCTGGAGCCCAGCAGGTTGAGGCGACAGACTCTGGGCGACAGAGTGAGACTCCACCTCAAAAAAAACTAAAAAAAAAAAAAGGGA
>NW_007255459.1:192666-195055 GCF_000164805.1 Carlito syrichta
CCCCCCCAAAAAAAAAAAAAAAAAAAAAAAAGGGAGAACAGAAGGAAGGTTCTTTGAGTCCTGATGGAGCCATGAAACCACTGTTTGTCTCAGCTCAGTTTCCTTCTTTGGTTCTTACAAGTACTTGGATATTTCCAGGGATACATTGTAAGCTTAGGCCTCGGCCACTTGAGTTCTTTTGACCTGTTCTTTCCATTGTGCCCCTAAATGTTGACTCTCCTAAGACTGAGTCTTCAGGTGTTCTGAACTCAAATGTGTGCCTCCAAATTCATAGGTTGAAGCCTTGACCTGCAATGTGACCGTATGTGGAGACAGGGCCTTTACCGAGCTAATTAAGGTTAAAAGAGGTCATGAGAGTGGGGCCCTAATCCCATATGACTGGTGTCCTCACAGGGAGAGGAGACACCCGGCATGCACGCTTGCAGAGAAAATGTCACGTGAGGACACAGCAAAAAGGCAACCCTCTGCACACCAAAGGGAGAGGCCTGGCACAAACCAGATTGGCCCCACCTTGATCTTGGACTTCAAAGTGGGGAGTCTCGCTGGAGTCTCTGTGGAAGATGATTCATGCAGACCCCAGACCTGGGGTTCACCCTGAAAGACTGAGTGGGCTCTTGGCTTTGTGCAAGAAGGAATTTTTCTAGCCAACCCGGAAGTAGGAGATGACCAATAAGTTTATTGAAGAAACAGATCCACAGGCAGAACAGTCTGGCGCATCACTGGGGCTTCAGCTGGAAATCGGAAGGAAGTTCAATGAAGCGACAGAGATTGGTCTGTAGGAAGAATGGCTGCCAGACCTTGCTGGGGTTTTACTTTTATAGCTATCTCTTGATTATATGCTAAGCAAGGGGTAGAATATTCATGGATTTCCTGGAAAAGGGGAGGGGAGATCCCGGAATCCCTTTTTGAAGTCACATAGTGTAACTTTCATGAGTTGCCATGGTAATTATAAACTGTCACGGTGCTGGTAAGAATGTCTCATAGCATGCTAATATATTATAATTAGTGCATAATGAGCAAAAAGGGCAAACAGAGGTCATTTTCAATGACATCTTGGCCTCGGTTGGTCTCCACTTGGCTTTGACTAGTCTGCTCACCCATTTGGTCTTATCAGTGAGGTTCAGGTCTTAGGACAACTTAGAAAAACTAGTCCTGCCGAGTCCTGTCTCATCACCTCATAAACTGAGAAAATGATTTTCTGCTGTTTAAGCTCCCGAGTCTGTTGTTTAAGCTCCCATAATGGGCAGCCGATGAAATTCAGTATCACACTGTCCCAAGATATGGCACTGTGGCATGTGAGCAAACAGCAGAAGTGGTCCTTCTCACCTCCTCTCCTCCCTGAAGCAGGCCGTAAACTCTAGCTGACCTTCCCCTGAGGTAGGTCATGAGACCCTCATTCAGAGAGGCCTGCCTTCTACCCAAAAATGTCCTTAGCTCTGAAGACCTAGGATCACAGAGAAGAATCTGAGCAATTAGGCCTGGCTAAGTTCCCTGGGTTTACAACCCTTAGGTCACAGCCTTCTGACGTCTTGTCACACTTCTTCACAACTGTCACTCTTCATCAGATCTAAGCAGACAAATATGTGGGCATCCCCTTCCTTGCAGACACCCAACAAATGCAGTGGTCTTTGGAGAGTGGTTTCTTTCATCGAGCATAATGTTGTCATGGCCCATCCGAGTCGTAGCATGTGCCAGCTCTTCATGTCATTTTATGACTGAATACTTTTCCATTCATGGATCCACTACGTTTTGTTTGTCCCGTCTTTAGCAAGGGACATTTGGTTCCCACTCTGTGGCTGTTGAATCGTGCTGCTGTGGATTTGTCCGAACCCCCGTTTTCAGTGGTCTGGGCGCTAGACACCTCTACTTTTCATCTGCAGTTTGTCTTACTCTCCTGCAACGTTAACTGCCTTTTTCGGTTGCTTTCTGGCCCTCTCGCCATTCCCTGAAGGAGTTGGGGTCCAGCCTGGGGGTGGGCCTTTCTACACGGCACACTGGCTGCTTGGAAAGTGCTGGGAGGGAAGAAGAGACACAGCACACGGGGCTGTCTGGGTCCGAGGCTGCCTTCGTCTGCCTAATTTCTTCATCCTCTCCCAGCTCTCCTCTTCCTCGTTTCTACCTTGAATAACCCTACTATGGCGCCCTTCTTGCTATAGAAAAGGGAGAGCCACATTGGGGAAGTGTTTCGATTGGAGGGATACCAACATTTTGTTTTGTTTTGTTGTTTTTTTTAATTGGAGTCTCACTCTGTGGCCCAGGCTAGAGTGTAGGGGCATGCTCACAGCCACCGCAGCCTCAACCTGCTGGGTTCAGGCAGTTCTTCCGCCTCAGCCTTCCAAGTGGCTGGAGCTACAGGTGCACGCCACCACACCTGGTTGATTTTTTTTTT
>NW_007255459.1:195075-202940 GCF_000164805.1 Carlito syrichta
TTTTTTTTATTGTAGATAAGAGGCCTCAGGATTGCCTGAGACCAGGGGTTTGAGACCAGACTGGGCAACTTGGCCAGACCTTGTCTCTACAATAAATTAAAAAATTAGCCAGGTGTGGTGGCATGTGCCTGTAGTTTCAGCTACTTGGAAGGCTGAGGCGGAAGGATCACCGGAGTCCAGCGGGTCGAGGCTACAGTGACCATGAGCATGCCACTGCATTCCAGCCTGGGAGACAGAGTGAGACTCCAACTCAAAAAAAAAAACACAAAAAACTTTCCTTCCTTACCTATTTGCTTAACCTGAACTATAGTTCACACGAGAAGAACAGATTGATATTGCTGGCTACTCATTGCTGCTTTCTGTCAAATCCTGTATGAGAAGGATAGACGAGGGTTAGACAGACTAGAGGTGGTTAGTCTGCAGTCAGAGGTAGAAAGGAACACAGCTTTACCAAGAGGGACACTCTTTTCCAGTGACCTGAATTTTCAGAGTCCCATAACTTAAAGCCTTGAAAGATGAAAGAAGTCAACTTCATCTGTACCCTAAACTGAAATTGATACTTCCAGAGCTGCAAGGTGGCTTTTTTTTTTTTTTTTTGAGTCGCTGTCTCACTTTGTCACTCAGGCTGGAGTGCAGTGGCACACTCACGGCCACCGCAGCCTCAACCTGCTGGGCTCAGGTGATCCTTCCACTTCAGCCTTTCAAGTTAACTGGACCTGCAGGCATGCGCCACCATGCCCAGCCAATTTTATGATTTATTGTAGAGACGAAGTCTCACCATGTTGCCCAGGCTGGACTCGAACCCCTGAGCTCAGGCAATCCTCTCATGTCTGCCTCCCAAAGTACTGGGATTACAGGCATGTGCCGTCGTGCTCAGCACAAGGCAGCTGTCTTAGCAGGCAAGTCTGGAGTCCAGGTTCACTCTAAGCCTCTTCCCTTGTCATGCAGTCCACCTCATCTCCTCTTCCTCTCAGCCTTGCTCACACTGCCTCCTGGCTGCACCTGCTGTGTGTTACCTACCCTCTTGCTTCAGGGTCTTTGCACTTGGTCTCTGCCCCCAGCTAGCCACAAAATTTGTTCCCTCACCTTAAGACTCTGCCTAAATGTTGCATTTCCCTCAGGCTTTCTTAACCATCTTCCTTAAAAGAGCACCACCGGCAACATCCTGCTTTCCTGACACCTCTTCCTTTTTTTCTCTTTTTAGCTTTTACCACCATCTGACAAGCTGTATTTTTTTACTTATGTTTATTACCTGTCTCCTCCCATTGGAATGAAATGTCCCTGAGAAGAGGAATTTTTCATTGTGTTTACTGCTAAATTTTAAGAATTAGCATGGTTCTTGGGACAGCCGGTTCTTTAAACTTGGATGGATTAATAAATGCTGATACAATTTCACCTTCCCACCCGGGGTCTATGGTTTCAAATTGCCTGAAAGAAACAGCTGGTATGTTAGGAAGGTGGAGATTTCCAAAAAGGCATGATCACACCATCCACAGCCCCTGATTCAGGCTAGTCACTGCATAATTTTCATATCTGTTGTCGGTCTACAACCTCAGCTAATCCACTTACTGCCTGAAGTGCCTATCCTGAAACAATTTTATAGTCTTTCTGTTTGTTGGGTCCATGCTATCCAATTGGTTCTATGACTGTCTTCTGACTTATTTGGCTCTGAAGTCATAGCTTCCAAGGTCAAATAACAAGGTGGTTTCTGTTCATGGAAACCAGGAGATACATCTAATACACAGATTTTCATTTCTTGTTGAGTTCTGCCATCGCCATAAGCTCCTTAAAGGCATAGAACTTTCCTTTGCTGTTTTCCACTGTATCCCTAAAGTCCAGCTTAGTGCCTAGCATATAATTAGTACTCAGTAAGTTCACATGAGCCCTTTCCTAATTTTCTTTGTCCAGCATAGACTTTGTGGTCCATCAATTTCACCAATCTTGCCAAGTCATTCCCTCCCAAAACTCCCCGAAACTACCCCTGTTCCTTCCACTTCTCAACCAAATAGTCATTGTCTGGACTCCCTGGCTTCCCACGAGTCCCACTGTTACAGGCTGAAAAGTGGCCATTTTGGTTATATTAGAACAGTCATTTGAAAAAGACTTAGATGGCCAGGTGTAGTGGCTCACGCCTATATTCCTGGCACTTTGGGAGGCTGAGGTGTGAGAATTGTCTGAGCCCATGGGTTCAAGACCAGCCTGGGCAACTTGGCCAGACCTCATTTCTACCATAAACCAAAAAATGTAGCCAGGCATGGTGGCATGTGCCTGTACCTCCAGCTACTTGTAAGGCTGAGGTGGAAGGATCACCTGAGCCCACCAGGTGGAGGCTGTGAAAAAAGACTTAGAAATTTGTATTAAGAAACTTTCTTTTGTGGCTGAGTTTGGCTGAATGTAGAAGCCGCTTTAATTTAAAAGTGCATATTTTTTTCCTCCCCACCACCTCACTGCCCTCAAAGGCAACCCTCCTTCTCCTCTCCCAGCACAGCCTTGCCTGACTGGTTTGGAAGGCCAATTTTATCTAGCAAGCTGGTGCTGGAGAAAAAGTAGTTGGTCACAACAAGTATGATAAATGAAGCAGTTACATGTCTCTGAAGAAGCTTTCGTGAGATAACAGATCAACTTGGGCAACCCCTTTTCAAGTACCCTCCTGTTGCGGGAGCTTTTCTGTGTTGCTAATAAACTACTACTTTTGGTTAAAAAAAAAAAAAGATCAACTCAGTTGGAACGTCCTAAAGCTCACTTCTTTAAATATAAACCCCTTTTTTGTGAGATTTAGTTTAGATTCATATCCTGTGTAATCAGTCATTAGTCAGGTCTTGTGTGAACCAGAACTCGCTGTAACTGAATAATGAATCACAGAATTGTTTAAACAAACATGTAACTTAAAAAAGAAACAAGCCTGGCGTGGTCGTGAACACCGGTAATCCCAGCACTTTGGAAGACCAAGGTGAGAGAATTGCCTGAGTCCAAGTGCTTGAGAATAGCACGGGCAACTTGGCGAGACCTCATCTCTAAAATAAATCAAACAACACGAGTTAGGCATGGTGACATGCGTCTGTGGTTCCAGCTACTTGAAAGGCTGAGGCAGAAAGATCACCTGAGCCCAGCAGATCAAGGCTGCAGTGGCCATAAGCAGTCTGGGCAATAGATTGAGACTTTGCCTCAAAGGGAAAAAAAAAAGGAAAGAAGAAACAAGGGCATGATGATGTCCACCTGTAATCCCAGCACTTTGGGTGGCTAAGAGGAGAGGATTGGCTGAACACAGGGGTTGAAGACCAGCCCAGGCAAAGTGGCAAGACTTCATTTCTACAATAAATAAAAAAAATTAGCCAGGTGTGGTGGTGTGTGCCTTTAGTCCCACGTACTTAGAAGGCTGAGGTGGAAGGATCACCTTAGTCCAGCAGGTTGAGGCTGCAGTGACCACGAGAGTGCCACTGCACTCCAGCCTGGGCAACAGAGTGAGACTCTGACTAAAATAATTAATTTTAAAAATTAAGCTGGGTGTGGTGGCTCACTCCTGGAATCCCAGTACTTTGGGAGGCAGAGGTGAGAGGATTGCCTGAGCCCAAGGACTCAAGACCAGCCTGGGCGACTTGGCAAGACCTCATCTCTACAATAAATAAAAAAATTAGCCGGGTGTGGTAGCACACACTTGTAGTTCCAGCTACTTGGAAAGCTGAGGCAGAAGGATTGCCTGAGCCCAGCAGGTTGAGGCTGCGATGGCTGTGAACATGCCACTGCACTTCCAGCCTGGGCGGCAGAGTAAGACTCTGACTTTAAATAAATAAATAAATAATTTTTTAAAAAGATTGTTGTCATCTAGACATTGGTTTATGTCAGTAGGTGCTGAGAAGACTAACACTGATGAAGAAAGATTTTGGGTAATGGTCACTGGACACATAGACATTGTTAATCAGTACTTAAAAAACAGCATTGCCTGTTTTAACTTAAATATTGAATGCGAAATCTATCTGATTGAACAGAACTTTTGGTGACTACATGAACCGGTTCCCTGATTCCCAGTTTCGGAATAAACACCCATTTCCTTCCAGCTCTCTGCCTCTCATCTCTGATTTGCCATGAGATAAGCAGACAATTTATTGGATCAGACCCTAAAACCATGACCCTCCATAAGATGCTTCAGCACCAGGTGTGCCACTGGACTGTCCTCACCAAGGGGTGGCATCCTAATCTTCAACTTATTCTTACATCTCGGGCATCTCAGTGAGTGCTGAATGTTCTCTCAGTCCTGCAACTTGACTTCCCTGATGCCGTCTTTATTGTCCAGCTTTTCTGGTCAAACTTTCTTTGCATGTTTTGTTGTGTTTTGCGGGGGGGTTTTTGAGTTGGAGTCTCACTCTGTCACCCAGGCTGGAGTGCACTGGCATGCTCATGGCCACCCCAGCGTCAACCCACTGGGCTCAGGCGATCCTTCCACCTCAGTCTTCCAAGTAGCCGGAACTATGGGCGTGCACTACCACGCCTGGCTAATTTTCTGATTTATTGTAGAGACGAAGTCTCGCCAAGTTGCCTGGGTTGGTCCCTAACCCTCAGGCTCAGGCAATTCACTCGCCTCGGCCTCCCAAAGTGGTGGGATTACAGGCTGAGTCACTCAGTTCAGTCTTTTTTTTTTTTTTTTTTTTTAGGAGTCTCACTCTGTCACCTAGGCTGGAGTGTAGTGGCACAAGCGCAGCTCACTGCAGCCTTGACCTCCTGGACTCAGGCAACTCTTCCGCCTCTGCCTCCCAAGTAGCTATGACTGCAGGCACATGCCATCACACTCAGCTAATTTTTTAATTTTTTTGTAGAGATGAGTCCTCACTATGTTGCCTAGGCTGGTCTCGAGCTCCTAGACTTAACTAATCTTCCCACTTTGGCCTCCCTAAGTGTTGGGATTACAGGTGTCAACCACTGTACCTGGCTTGTTTTGGTTTTTTGAGCCAGGTCTTGCTCTGTCACCAAGGTTGGAGCGCAGTGGCCCGATCATAGCTCACTGCAGCCTTGAACTCCTGGGCTCAAGCAATCCTCCCACCTCAGCCTCTCAAAGTGCTGGAATTACAGGCATGACCATTGCACCTGACTCTGTACGTTTTATACTTTAGGTTTCTCTCTTCTCACTTGAAGCACAATATTTTGGAGTCTTATCCTTCTGCAAAGTTTCTGTGCTTGACAACTTGCCCATGTCCCCTGATCCCTCTATCCAACTGCCCCCTGCACTGTCTCCCTGTCCCTGGAAAGAGGCACCTCAAGGTGTGTTAAGCTCCAATTCTGCTGCCCTGGGCTCTGTGCTGCCCTCTCCCTGACAGTCTTCATACTTTTTGCAAGACAGAAGGCATCTTCCTTGATTTTTCCACCGTCTACCATCCCCATATCTCGTCGCCTTGGATCATGGATTCTGCTTCCTGAATAAGTGGCCATTTCTCTCCAGCTCTGAGTGTCATTTTGTCATATTTGGGGCTGGGCTCTAGGTGCTCCTGACCCACATGGTCTCACACTTAGGTTTCTACCAGGTCTTTCCAAACTGCCTCCCGAATTGCAGCTCCCACCTACAAGTCTTTCTTCCCTCTGCGGTCTGTGTCCCTTTTCTGTGAGCAAACCCGATTATGCAGATCCTCTGCTTAATATCCATCACCATCTTCCTATTCTTTGTGGGACAAACTCTTACCTCCTTATTTTTTGAGTCAGAGTCTTACTTTGCCACCCAGATTGAAGTGCAGTGGCATGCTCACGGCCCCTGCAGCCTTGACCTGCCGGGTTCAGGCAATTCTCCTGGCTCAGCCTTCCAAGTAGTTGGAACTACAGACACGCACCAGTATGCCCAGTTAACTTTTTGATTTATTGTAGAGACAAGGTCTCTCCATGTTGCCCAGGCTGGTCTTGAACCCATGAGCTCAGGCAATCCTCTCGCCTGTGCCTCCCAAAGTGCTGGGATTACAGGCGTGAGCCACTACGGCTGACTTAAACTCTTACCTCTTTAGCTCAGCATACAAGTCCCTTCATGAGAGGGCCCCAGTCTGACATTCCTCTCCTCTGTCATCCCTCCCAGTCGCCCACCCACCCTGTGGCTAGCTAAGCTACCTTTTCAGTTTTTCAGACTTCCCTCCAACTTCCTTCCAGCCTGTCACCTAAAATGCTTCCCGATGGCACCAGTTTACCTAAGCTTCAGGTCTTAGCTTGAAGGTCACTTCTACTCAGACCCCTGTCAACGCCACTGCCTGCCCATCCCCGAGAGTCCAATCTGCCCCTCCTGAGCCCTCGTCACTGCCTGCACTTAGCACGGCCGTTCAGGTTGCTTGTTTGTGCAGCTTCCTCACTAGCCTTGAAGGCAGGAATCACATCTTGTTCATTGGCAGATCCCTCGTGCACCTCAGAGGCGCTCAGAGATGCCTTAAACTGATGGGCTTTGCTAAATTTAGAAAGAAAAACTTCAGAGTCACTTGAGCAGGTTTATTGAAGCTCAGCATTTCTCCCACAGTCTAAGTGACTTCTGGTTACTGACTGTGGGAATCTCTCCACCTGCAAGGCGCATCACCGAATGGGATGGATTCACTTTGATCCATTCCACAGTATAACTTGGCATGAAGCTGCTGCCACGATCACCCGGCCATTGGGTACGGATCAGGCTCTTTGGAACGTCTGTTTGCACACTTGACCTTCACAGAACATTTCCTAGGGATAAGGAGGAAGGGAAAAAGAAAGAAGATGAATTGGCATGCTCTTATTTTCAAGACTTTTTAAAAAAATCTGAGTCTCACTCTGTTGCCCACACTGAAGTGCAGTAGCATACTCACGGCCACCACAGCCTTGACCTGCTGGGCTCAGGCGATCCTTCTGCTTCAGCCTTCTAAGTAGCTGGGCCTACAGGCACGAGCCATGACATCAGGCTAATTTTTTTATTTATTGTAGAGATGAGGTCTCGCCAAGCTGTCCAGGCTGGTCTCAAACTCTTGGTTCAGGCAATTCTTCACCTCAGCCTCCCAAAGTGCTGGGATTACAGACTTGAGCCACTGTGCCTCGCAATTTTTTTTATTTATTATTCAGACAGCGTCTCACCATATTGCCCAGGCTGATCTCTCGTCTACAGGCGTGAGCCACTTTGCCCGGCCCATGAGGCCAAGTTTCTTACTTGATTTTTTATTGTCAGGAGAGTGAGATTTGTCAATCTAGAGTCACATTGTCTTCAATGCCTTTGTAATCAAAGACTACCCAGACCCTTAAAGGCCACCCATACCCAACTTCAAGGAAAGTGCGATAATTTTGTTTTCACAGATCTCGCCTAGATTTCACACGTACCATGAAACAGAAAGGCATAGAGTGGGAAGCACACATTCTTGTCACAACTGGATTTGAATCTCTACTCTGCAGTGTGAACATAAGGAACTCAAAATCAAAGCTGTTGGGAGTTTAAAATATTTTAAGCTGCCAGGCACGGTGACTCAAGCCTGTAATCCCAGAACTTTGGGCGGCTGAGGTGAGAGGACTGCCTGAGCCCATGGGTTCAAGACCAGCCTGGGCAACTTGGCGAGCCCTCATCTCTACAATAAATCAAAGAAATTAGGCAGGCGTGGTAGTGCATGCTTGTAGTTCTAGCTACTTGAAAGGCTGAGGTGGAAGGGTCACCTGAGCCCAGCAGGTCAATGCTGGGGTGGCCATGATCGTGCCATTGCACTCCAGCCTGGGCTACAGAGTGAGACTCCAACTCAAAAAATAATAATAAGCCGGCTCGGTGGCTCAGCCTGTAATCCCACGCCTTTGGGAGGATCAGGTGAGTGGATTGCCTGAGCCCGCGGGTTCGAGACCCACCTGGGCAGCAAGACCCCATCTCTACAATAAATCAAAAAATCAGCCGGGCGTGGTAGCGC
>NW_007255459.1:203460-206756 GCF_000164805.1 Carlito syrichta
GCTGGAACTACAGGTGTGCGCTACCACGCCTGGCTAATTTTTTATTTATTGTAGAGATGTGGTCTCGCCAGGTTGCCCAGGCGGGTCTCGAACCCGCGGGCTCAGGCAATCCACTCACCTCAGCCTCCCAAAGGCGCGGGATTACAGGCTGAGCCACCAAGCCCGGCTACTGTTGATTTTCATTATAGATTAATGTCTTTCTTCTCTTGCACAAAGACTTCACAACTTCACGAGTATTCACAACTGGAAGGTTATATATAACCTTTAAATTGGAAAAGAGGGGGGAGGGGAAGCTGTAACTAATCAAATTGCTATAATTCCTAAGCCAGTATTATATGAAAAATATAACCCTGTTGAATGTCCCTGTTTTCTGTTTATATAATAAAATCCTAACTTTTCAGCTTGGGAGCACTGGCCCCGTTTCTTTGGAGCCTGTGTATTCCACATGGCTATCCTCAGCTTTGTGCTTGAATAAACTTTCATTTTATTTTATTTTTGAGTCGGGGCTTCACTCTCACCTGGGCTGCAGTGCAGTGGCACAATCACAGCTCACTGCAACCTCAAACTCCTGGGCTCAAACAATCTTCCTGCCTCAGCCTCCTGAGTAGCTAGGACAGGCATGAACCATGGCATCCAGTCGAATAAACTCTTGTAAACTGGATTCGGATCCTTTCTATCTGAAAAGAATTCTCGAGTATTTCTAAGTAGAATGCCAAGTTAACCTTGTTATTCAGGTTGACAGCAGCCTCGAAGAATTTCAAAATCTCAATTTCTTCATTTGTAAATGGGAAACATAGTGTCACTTTCACAGGATTATGGTGAAGACCAAATGTCATCATGCCCTCAGAAGATTTAGTATAGTCATTGGAAATGAAATCATCACCTGTGTAAGCAATTATATATGGCAGAAAGGAATTCTCACTTTAAAAATCACGGTTTGGGTTGGACGCGGTGGCTCAGGCCTGTAATTCCATCACTTTGGGAGGCCAAGGTGAGAGGATTGCTTGAGTCCAGGGGTTCGAGACCAGTCTGGGCAACTTGGTGAGACCTTGCCTCTACAATAAATCAAAAAATAAGCCAGGTATGGTAGCGTATGCCTGTAGTTCCAGCTACTTGAAAGGCTGAGGTGGAAAGATTGCCTGAGTCCAGCAGGTTGAGGCTGCAGTGGCCGTGAATGTGCCTCCAGACAGAGTGAGACTCCAACTCAAAAAAAAAAAAAAAAAAGGTTAAACCTTAAGGTACAATGTTATACCTCCCAAATCATATTTTAGAATACTGATATGTTTGAACTATAAATTCTACGTTTATATAGCACTGGAGGCACAGTAAACTGATGCAAGCTTTGAGAAGTGAGTTAGGCATTCAACTAGCAAAAGCAATGGTACATATTTCTTTGGCAACAGCGATCCCATCTGTGAATTCATCCTAACAGAATAAATACACGGATGCAAAAAGCTCTATGTATGTGAGTTTAAGCAATAGCAGAAAACACCCTGAAACAATATTCCTGGACACTTACATAAAGGAAATGTATTACTAAAATAACAGTTCATCAACTTGATGAAATATTATGCAGCCAGTTTACTACTCTATTTTATTCAATAAATACATAGGGAATTTAACAGGGAAATCCTGGAAAATGTTTTTATACTAAATTAAAAGGCAGAATGTTCTAACAAAGATGGGAAGGTCACACACAGAACTGAAAACAGTTGCACTGGGACAGTGGGATTATTGGTCATGACTTCCCGTGTAACGTCTCCTGGGATGTTGTATCATCCTATCAGAAATAGAAACAAAATGTGGTGGGTACCAGGTGGAGTTTGTCCCCTTCAATCCAGTGGGTTCAACCTCTGTTCTTCTTTTCCCCCTTCTGGGTACAGGTGAGCCTGTCATTATCCCAGACAACCAAGCTCTGCATGAAGAAGAAAAAATACTGGTTTGCTCTGGCAGGATCCTCAAGTTCTGAGAACAGCCCCAGAGGCTGACAAGGGGACAAGGAAGCCAAGGGCTCAAGTGTTGCAAAGTAGAATGCCAAGTTCACCTTATTATTACTTTTTCTTTTACATTTGTTTATTTATTTAGAGTCACGTTCCCACTCTGTCACCCAGGCTGCAGTGTAGTGGTACGATCATGGCTACTGCAGCCCTGACCTCTTGGGCTCAGGCGATCCTTCCACCTCAGCCTCCCCAGTAGCTGGGATTACAGATGCGTACCAGCATGCTCAGCCAATTTTTAAATTTTTTTTGTAGAGACAAGGGCTGGCTATGTTGCCCAGGCTGGTCTCGAACTCCTGGCCCAAGCAATTCTCCCATCTCAGCCACCGAAGGTGCTGGGATTACAAGCGTGAGCCACTGCACCTGGCCTAACCTTGTCATTACTTTAATTTTTACCTTGCATTTACTGTTATCCAGGCCTTTATTATCTTCATCAAATTCTTCTCCGACTGTAAATTTCACAAGGTAGTTCCTTAGGCTGCTGCATGTGCGGATGGTAAAAGAATCCCCAGTCTGCTCAATCACTTTCTGAGGCTTCAGTAAGTTGGCTATCTTACGAGTGGCAAAGTCAATACCTTAAAAATAAATTTAAAAAATTTTTTTTGAGTTGGAGTCCCACTCTGTTACCCAGGCTGGAGTGCAGGGGCACACTCATGGCTACCTCAGCATCGACCTGCTGGGCTCTGGCGATCCTTCTGCCTCAGCCTTCCAAGTAGCTGGAGCTACGGGTATGCACTACCACGACTGGCTGATTTTTTTATTTATTGTAGAGATGAGGTCTTGCCAAGTTGTCCGGGCTGGTCTCGATCCCATGGGATCAAGCAATCAGCTCGCCTTGGCCTCGCAAAATGCTGGGATTACAGGCTGAGCCACTGAGCCCGGCCAATAAAAATTTTTTTAAAAATCTGAACATTCACTTCAGATGCAAAAAAAATTGATAGCTGTTCTCAAAATCACTGCATTTAATTGCTCATGTTTTTTATACAACTTCAATGCTATCTGTTGCTGAAATTAAATCTACAGGGAACACCATCTTGGCAAGCCTCCATCCAGAGTCTGATGAAAAAGCCTGCATATTTTTAGTTGGGCGCAGTGGCTCACGCCTATAATCCTAGCACTTTGGGAGGCAGAGGCAAAAGGATTGCCTGAGTCCAGGGTTTCGAGACCAGCCTGGGCAACATGGCAAGACCTCATCTCTACAATAAATAAAAAATTAGCGGGGCATGGTAGCGCACACCTGTAGTTCCAGCTACTTGGAAGGCTGAGGCAGAAGGCTCGCCTGAGCCCAGCAGGTCGAGG
>NW_007255459.1:206869-217533 GCF_000164805.1 Carlito syrichta
CAGGTGTGCGCTACCACGCCCGGTTAATTTTTTGATTTTATTGTAGAGATGAGGTCTCGCCTGCCCAGGCGGGTCTCGAAGCCTGTATATTTTTATCGAAGTAGGGATCAACGGGAGGCCCGAACTTTACCCATATAATGACCACTTATCTAGCTGATCCTGAATTGTACCCCACATCCTTAAAATATAATAATAATAATAATAATAAAAGCCTGCCACGGTTTCAAGAAAGATTCATTAGCCTTGCTGTTTTGTAGGTAATGGGTTTGAAGCTGGCCATAAGAGAAGCAGTTCTGAGAACCACCCCAGAGGCTGACAAGGGGGGGGGCAAGGAAGTCAAGGGTACAGGACTTGGGCCCCTAACCCAGCCTCAATCACAACTCTTTTTCTGCTTCAAAAATACTTAGACTTCAAATTTAGACAGCATTTGAACAGCTTCTCAACAGTAACAATGAAAAAACTCAAAAAGCTACTGTACTTATGTAAATGCTACTATATATTTATAAATCCTTTTTTCTTTTTTTTTTTTTTTTTTGCCAGGTCTCACTCTGTTGCCCAGGCTGGAGTACAGTGGCATAATCACGGCTCACCGCAGCCTCAAACTCCTGGGCTCAAGTGATCCTCTCCCCTCAGCCTCTCGAATAGCTGGAACTACGAGTCACCATGCCTGGCTAGAAATCTTTAATAAGTTTTTTGAGTTACACATGAAAACATGAAATGTTCAAATTAGGGTTTTAGAATTCCAGTTTTTTTTTTTTTTTTTCATAGGAGTCTTACTGTCACCCAGCTGGAGTGCAGTGGCATGCTCATGGCCACCATAGCTTCGACCTGCTGGGCTCAGGCGATCCTTCTGCCTCAGCTTTCCCAGTAGCTGGAACCACAAGTGGTGCCACCACACCGACTCATTTTTTGATTTATTGTAGACACGAGGTCTCGCTGTGTTGCTCAGACTGGTCTCAAACTCCTGAGCTCAGGCAATTCTCTTGCCTCTGCCTCCCAAAGTGTTGAGACGACAGGCATAAGCCACCATGCCCGGCTCAGAATCTCAGTTTCACTTGGTACCTTTGAACATAAAATGTAGCTAGATGTAAACACAGCTATTTCAAATAGGGTGGGCAGGTGACATTTCAGCAGGGAGCTGAATGCGGTGAAGAAGTGGGCCACACAGACTTCTGGGGAAAGAGTTTAAGGCAGATGTCACAGAAGCCCAAGGAACTCTGAGGAACCCAGGATAGCTGCCACAGAATGGAGGAGGAGGAGGAGCTGGAGATGAGATGTGAGGTCGTAGGGGTGCGACCTCAGGAAGGGCCTGAGGCACAAAATATAACTTAGAATGTTTGCTTGTGCCCAAGTGAGGAAAGCAGCCTGGAAGACTCAGGCCCAAGTCACCTTAGATATAAGCTTCGTTTGGCCTTTGTTACGAGCAGGTTTTTTTTTTTCTTTTTTTTTGAGTCAGAGTCTCACTCTGTCACCCAGACTGAAGTGCAGTGGCACGCTCCTAGCCACTGCAGCCTCAACCTGCTAGGTTCAGGCAATCCACCTCAGCCTTTCAAGTAGCTGGAACCACAGGCACATGCCACCATGCCCGGCTAATTTTTCTTGATTTATTGTAGAGATGAGGTCTTGCCAAGTTACCCAGGCTGGTCTTGAATCCCTGGGTTCAGGCAATCTTCTCACCTCAGCCAGGTTTTTTAAAGGCCAAAAAGGGGCAGGAAGTGGGCTGTCACACTATTTTGTCAGGTATTTTCATTGGTTTACAGAAATAACATTGATTAGTGATTGGCTACATGTTGTCAAGCATGTGGGTTAGAGTCTGGTGTGGCATGATTAGGTCAATTTATAGCTACTTGTGGTAACAGTAAACAGTTTCAAGAGATGAATACACAGCTCTAAGGAGGGAGTAGGACATGACTACTATCTCATTTTAATGCCTCTCTGGGGATGATAATTTATTATTTTTTTATTTTTGAGTCAGAGCCTCATTCTGTCACCCAGGTTGGAGTGCAGTGGCACACTCATGGCCACTGTAGCCTCGACCTGCTGGGCTCATGTGATCCTTGTGTCTCAGACTTCCAGGTAGCAGGGACTACAGGCGTGCAACACCATGCTCAGCTTACTTTATGATTTATTGTAGATACAAGGTCTGACCATGTTGCTCAGCTTGGTCTCAAACCCCTGAGCTCAGGAAATCCTCTCACCTCTGCCTCCCAAAGTGCTGGGATTATAGGCATGAGCCACTATAATGGGTCTTATCATTTAAAAGGACTCATATTCCTCAGTTAAAAGTTCTTTTTTCAGGGGTGTGGTTTTCCCATTTGGGAATTGTTCTATCATGTAAAAGAAACACCCAGCTGGGCATTGTGGCTCATACCTGTGATCCCAGGACTTTGGGAGGGCAAGGCGGGAGGATTGAGTCCAGGAGTTTGAGACCAGCTTGGACAACCTCATCTCTACCAAAAAAAAAAAAAAATTATGTGGGCATGGTGGCATGAACTTGTAGTCCCAGCTACTTGGGAGGCTGAAACAGAAGTATCACCTGAGCCTAGGAGGTCAGGGCTGCGGTGGGCTTTGATTGTGTCACTGCACTACAGTGGGGATGACAGAGTGAGACTCTCTCTCTCAAAATAAATAAATAAATAAAAACCCAGGAATCTTCTTTTCAGAGACTTACCTGCCTCTTTGCAGGTTGTTTGGTCCCAGAGTTGATCCTCACTTCAGTATGTTTACGTAACAGATTCATGTCTGTCTGGTAGTCTGCCATGCATGGCTAGCCAAGTTTCCCAAGGCAAGTGTATCTCACTTCCATTTTCAGTCTGGAAAACTTGGCTAAGCAATGAGCAGGCTCATTTAGCATGTTTGTTCAATTTTTGTTTGTTTTTGGTTTTGTTTTTGTTTCTGAGTCAGAGTGTCACCCAGGCTGGAGTGCAGCGGCATACTCATGGCAACTGCAAACTTGACCTGCTGGGTTCAGGTGATCCTTCTGCCTCAGCCTTCCAAATAGCTGGAACTACATGCACAGGCCTCCATGCCCAGCTAATTGTTAAAAAATTTATTGTAGAGACAAGGTCTCGCTAAGTTGCCCAAGTTGGTCTCAAACCCCTGGGCTCAGTTGATCCTCTTGCCTCAGCCTCCCAAAGTGCCAGGATCACAGGCGTGAGCCACTGTGCCCGGTCTGGTCCCATCAATTTTGAGAAAAGAAAGATAGTTCAGAGCAGTCTGAGCTCTGTGAGATATACAGGTCCAGGAGACACAAGTATGGCACTTAGTATGGCCCAAATAAACTTTCCCCTTGTCGTCCATTAGCCTCAGCTGCTTCCTTTTAGGATAATTTCTAAGAACATTAGTATAAATGTTACCAGACTGCCCCAAAAGCCATTTCTCACTCATTTCTTGTTTTTGCTGTAGTTAATGCCTAATCATGTGCTTGTTTGGGAATCCTGAAGCAGCCACCCTTGCACCTCTGAGCTTCCCAATCCCTTCTTCCTGGGGAAAACTTTTAACAAGTTTTCCTTTACTCTCTTTATCTATAGTCACAGCTGCTTAAGGAAGCCAGAGTGCAAGCCAGAATGTCACAAATGGCCAACTGACCCCCTGTCAGATATCTGAGGAGGCCCGGACCCACGGTGAGACCAGGACAGACCAGAGCAGGCGCCCCTCCCCCCACCCCGGTACCTTTAGCTCATTAGCATATTATTATAATGCTAAAAATCCCTCCTCTATAGGAAAATCACTGCCATCTTGTGTACACGTGACATATGGAGCCGCATGTTGGTGAACTGTGCCTGCGTGTCTGGAATTCCACCCTCGTGACTGCCTATCTTCCCTACTGTATGCAACTCCTTTTTTATTTTTTGAGTTGGAGTCTCACTCTGTCGCCCAGACTGGAGTGCAGTGGCCGCTCCCGGCCACCGCAGCCTTGACCTGCTGGGCTCTGGCGATCCTTCCGCCTCAGCCTTCCGAATAGCCGAAATTACAGGCATGCGCTACCACGCCCAGCTGATTTTTTTGATTTATTGTAGAGATGAGGTCTCGCTGCCCAGGCAGGTCTCGAACCCGTGGGCTCAGGCAATCCACTCACCTCAGCCTCCCAAAGGCGCGGGATTACAGGCTGAGCCACCGAGCCCGGCTTTTTTTTCCTTTTTTTTGAGTCGGCGTCTCACTCTGTCACCCAGGATACAGTGCAGTGGCATGCTCACAACCACTACAGCCCTGACCTGCTGGGTTCAGGTGATCCTTCCTCCTCAGCCTTCCAAGTAGCTGGAACCACAGGTGCACACCACCACACTGGGCTAACTTTTTGATTTATTGCAGAGACAAGGTCTCACCATGTCGCCCAAGCTGGTCTCGAACTCATGAGCTCAGACAGTCCTCTTGCCTCTGCCTCTCAAAGTGCTGGGATTACAGGCATGAGCCACCGTACCCGGCCACTGTTTTTCAACAATGTTTTAGTATTGGGACTAAACCTTTAAAATAATTTCCTATTATTATTTTTTACTTTTTCTTAAAAATAGAGATGGGGGTCTCACTATATTGCCCAGACTGGTTTTGAACGCCTGGGCTCAAGTGATCCTTTCATGTCAGCTGCCCAAAGTGCTGGGATGACAGGCATGAACCACTGTACCTGGCAGGCTTCCTATTATTAATATGACCAAGCCAAACTTAAAATAGTTATTGCTAACTTTCCTCAAACTCAACGTTGTAAGTGGAACAAAACCTGACAACAAGTTGGGTGTGGTGGTTCATTCCTATCATCCCAGCACTTTGGGAGGTGGAGGCGAAAGGACTGTCTGAGCCGACAAGTTTGAGACCAGCCTGGGCAACATGGTGAGGCCTTGTCTCTAAAATAAATCAAAAAGTAACTGGGTGTGGTGGCACATGCATGTAATGTAGTTTCAATTACTTGGAAGCCTGGGGTGGAAGGATTGCCTGAGCCCAGGAGGTCGAGGCTGTGGTCACTGTGAGCAGCGTGCCATTGCATGCCAGCCTGGGTGACAGAGTGAGACTCTGACTAAAAAAAAACCAAACAAACCCAACAACAACTTTGGACTAACAATGATTTTACATTAGTTATGCTTTTAAAGTCTGTGAGGCAATTTGTTACCTGTGAATTTACAGTTTTAATACCATGATGCTGTAACTGAGCACCCCAACCTTAAAATGTATTTTAAAGTTTCTCTCTCTTAACCTTACCCCTTGAAACATATACATAGGGCAGGTGCAGTGGCTCACGCCTATAATCCCAGCACTTTGGGAGGCTGAGGTAAGAGGCTTGCCTGAGCACACGGATTTGAGACTTCATCTCTACAATTAAAAAAAAAAAAAAAAAAAGTTAGCCAGGTGTGGTGGCACATGCCTATAGTTCCAGCTACTTGGAAGGCTGAGACGGAAAGATCACCTGAGCCAAGCAGGTTGAGGCTATGGTGGCCATGAGCGTGCCACTGGACTCCAGCTTGGGCAACAGAGTGAGGCTCCAACTCAAAAAACAAAACAAAACATTATATATATATATATATATATATTTGTGTGCATGTGTGTGTGAGATATCCCTGTCACCCAGACTGGACTGCAGTGACCTCCTGGGCTCAGGTTAGCCTTTTCACAAGTAGCTGAGACTACAGGAGCACGCCACCACAACTGGCTCATTTTTTAATTTATTGTAGAGATGAGATCTCACCAAACTGACCAGGCTGGTATCAAACTTCTAGGCTCAGGCAATCCTCCTGCTTCCTCCTCTCAAAGTGCTGGAATTACATGAGTGAGCCACTGCGCCCAGCAGGCTGGCCTTTTTAAAGACCCAAATTTACTTTACATTAGCATAAGTTCTGGTCAAGTTCTGTCAGGTCCACACTAACTATGACCTCAATGGCCCAAATGGTTTTATAGTAAGTTCCCTACATATGAACCAGTTCCATTCCAAGAATACTTTCCGAAGTCCCATTTGTTTGTAAATCCAATAAAGCTAGCCTAGGTACTCAACTAACACAACTGGCTGTACAGTACTGTAGTGTAATAGGTTTATAATATTTTTAACAAATAATACATTTAAAAAAATTTTTAATTTTATAGTACAGTACCTTGCATGCATGTGACAATATACACCAGGCACAAGAACTAACTTATGTGATTGGACATGCAAATGCACGTTTGCATCTTTGAAAGTTCACAACTTGGGCCAGGTGTGGTGGCTCATGCCTATAATCCCAGCACTTTGGGAGGCTGAGGTGAGAAGATTGCCTGAGTTCATAGATTCCAGACCAGCCTGGGCAACTTGGCAAGACCTCATCTCTACAATAAATCGAAAAATTAGCCGGGCATGGTGGTGCCTGCCTGTAGTTCCAGCTACTTGGAAGGCTGAGATGGAAGAGCCACCTGAGCCCAGCAGGTCAAGGCTACGGTGGCCATGAGCACTCCAGTCTGGGTGAGAGAGTGAGACTCCAACTCAAAAAAAAGAACGAAAGTTCACAACTTGAAGGTTTATATGTATGGAACTTACTGTATTTCTCATAAACCTTTTTATCCAGGGCAGACTGTACTTTCTTCATGCCACTAGATTGTGCGAAATAGGAAATAAGACATCCAAGCAGGAAGGGATAATGTGATGAACATGCTGTTACAAGTATTACAAGTGTATGAGCAAGGACACCTTAGGGCAGGATCTCAGAGAAATCCACACAAACATACTTAGTGAAGCTTCACATGTTCTTACTAAACTTTAATCCCAAAACCACATCTAATCTTGAGGCAATGTGGGGCTGGCAATATGGAGCTGGAACCAAGAGGAACTGATTTTATTTTTACTTTTTTGAGTTGGAGTCTCACTCCATCACCCAGGCTGGAGTGCAGTGGCACGCTCCTGGCCACCCAGCATCAACCTGCTGGGCTCCAGCAATCCTTCTGCCTCAGCCTTCCAAGTAGCTGGAACTATAGGTGCATGCTGCAATGCCCGGCTAATTTTTTGATTTATTGTAGAGACGAGGTCTCACCAAGTTGCCCGGGCTGGTCTCGAACTCACGGGCTCAGGCAATCCACTTGCCTCGGTCTCCCAAAGTGCTGGGATTACAGGCTGAGCCGCCAAGCCAGACCGAGGAACTGATTATAAATCCCAGTTTATGTGGTAACCTGGGCAAGGTGGTAATACCACCTTCTTCTCAGGTTCCCAATAGGATTTTTTTTTTGAGTTGGAGTTTCACTCTGTCACCCAGGTTAGAGTGAAGTGGCACGCTCACGGCCACCACAGCCTCAACCTGTTGGGCTCAGGTGTTTCTCCTGCCTTAGCCTACCAAGTAGCCAGAACTATAGGCACACACCATCATACCCGGCTAATTTTTTGATTTATTGTAGAGATGAGGTCTCGCCAAGCTGCCCAGGCTGGTCTTGAACTCATGGACTCAGGCAATCCACTCACCTCAGCCTCCCAAAGGCACGGGATTACAGGCTGAGCCACTGAACCCGGCATTCATGATTTTTTATAGTATATGTGTTCCTTACATGTACAGTAAAAAGCAAAAAAAAATTATTTATTTATTTTTGGTAAAGACTGCTTTATTGGTGGCAGTTAGTACAAGTCAATAAACACTGATCCCCAAAGAACAGCTACTTGTCAGGTTACTGGTCCATAGAGAGCTGAACGAAACTGATCCAAGGCACTCCTGAGATGACTAAAGTCAGTCCTGCTTCTTGGGAAACGAAGTCATAGCCAGCTGATGGATGGCATCATCCATTGTTCCCCCAACTGTAAGAATCATGGTGGCTCTATACAGGAGGGCATCAGCCCCCCCCACCCTTTAGATGCACCGGAATCCCATTATCCTCCGGAAACAGCTTTTGTTCCTCTGGAACTTTACTTTCAAAATGGCTGCGTGCTTAGGGCCCTCTGGGCAACCTGACGAAGAGCCAGCAGACACCGCAGCATCCTGACTCAGTTACTGCTCGAAAATTTAAATTAAATTGTATATTCAAGTAAATCAGTAACGTCCAAGATTGCTCGCTTGATTTTTTGTTTTTGTTTTTTTCAGTCGGAGTCTCACTCTGCTGCCCAGGCTAGGGTGCAGTGGCATGCCTCGACCTGCTGGATTCAGGCAGTCCTTCTGCCTCAGTCTTCCAAGTAGCTGGAAGTATGACTGAATTACTTAGTACTTTAACAAACTAAATCTGAATTAATGTGGTGGCTCATGCCTGTAATCCCAGCAATTTGGGAGGCAGAGATGAGAGGATTGCCTGAGCCCAGGGGTCCAGACCCGCTTGGGCAACTTGGCACAACCTCATCTTTATAGTAACTCAAAAAAGGTGTGGTGGCACACGCCTGTAATTCTAGCTACTTGGAAGGTTGAGGTGTAAGGATCACCTGAGCCCAGCAGGTCGAGGCTGCGGTGGCTGTGAGTGTGCCACTGAACTCCAGCCTGGGCAACTGAGTGAGACTCCAACTCAAAATATAAAAAAATAAATAAAGGCATGAGCCACCTGGCTCCCAGGATCACTTTTAAGACATGGATAATATGTAGCAAGATTGATGGCCTGCAGGTGTTACTCAACCATTGCCATGAATGGCCTTATGTCTTGTTTAGAGTTTTATATTTATTGCCACAAAGAATCTGTTTTGTCAGTCTTATGATCTCTATTTTAACATTAATGCTGGTCAGTTGTACCTACACTCTGAAAGGGAGGGTACGATGTAATGAGGCATGTCCAGCCTCCCTTCCCATTATGGCTGGGAATTTAGTTTTTAAGGTTTTTCAGGAGTCCCCTTGGCCAACAGCAGCAGTTCCCAGCTGCAGGGACCAGTTTTGTGGAAGACAATTTTCCCACAGATGGGGGGCTTGGGGGTAGGGTAGGATCATTAGATTAGATTCTCATAAGGAGTGTATAGCCTAGATCCCTCCTAAGCACAGTTCACAATAGGGTTCTCACTCCTATGAGAATCTAATGCCGCTGCTGATCTGATAGCAGACAGAGTTTCACTTGCCCGCGGCTGCTTACTTCCTGCTGTGTGGCCCAGTTCCTAACAGGCCATGGGCTGGTACCAGTCAGCGGCCAGGTGCTTGGGGACCCCAGCCAAGAGGTTGTCAAATCAAGTTTAGCCTAAAATTGCTTCTTTACATAATTTTATAGTTTTTCCATATATAGTGAACTGTAACCTAATTGGGTTACAGTTTAACACACAGTATAAACACATAGTAATCTACTATTGTACCAATCGCCAAATTTTGGCCAAAGATGGCCGACTGTTCAAACCAGGTTTAAATAAGGCAGACGCTGAACTGTGATCCATCTGGCTGTTTCTGTCCTTCACTGCCATTTTCTGTAGATCATTTTCCTTTTTCTGTCCTAAATCTTCCACCACATGGCTGCCTCTCTGAACCTTTTCTGGTTCAGGGGCTGCCTGATTCACAAATCATTCTTTGCTCAATCCAACTCTGTTAAATTTAATGTTTCTCAGATTTTTCTTTTATCAAGGGGGTCCCTTCAGTTGGTGGAAGAGGGAAGGGTTAGGATTTTATTCTTAGTTTACAAGACCCTCATATGAGAGGTGGACTCCCTGTACCCAGAGGAACATTCTTATCTCTGAAGAGTTGGGTCACAGAGAAAAATCTGAACAGGCAGGCCTTGCTAAGTTACCCCAACTTGCTACCATAAAATCATAACCCCTTTTTCTGGTTTGCTTTTTTTTTTGATTTGGAGTCTCACTCTGTCGCCCAGACTGGAGTGCAGTGGCCGCTCCCAGGCACCGCAGCCTCGACCTGCTGGGCTCCGGCGAGCCTTCCGCCTCAGCCTTCCGAGTAGCCGGAATTACAGGCATGCGCTACCACGCCCGGCTGATTTTTTGATTTACTGTAGAGATGAGGTCTCGTTGCCCAGGTGGGTCTCGAACCCGTGGGCTTGGGCAATCCACTCACCGCAGCCTCCCAAAGGCGCGGGATTACAGGCTGAGCCACCAAACCCGGCCATAACCCCTTTTTCAATCATACTTCTCCACAATTATCCACTTCTTCATCAAATTTAGCATTAAAAATATACACATTTCCTTGTTTCTTTGGGTCTTCATTTCTGAAGGCTCCCATGTCATGTAAAACTTATGTTAAATCAGGCCAGGGGTGGTAGCTCATGCCTATAATCCCAGCATTTTGGGAGGCTGAGGTGAGAGGATTGTCTGAGCCCACGCGATCGAGACCAGTCTGGGTAACTTGGCAAGATCTCACCTCTACAATAAATCAAAAAATTAGCCAGGCATGGTGGTGTGTCCCTGTAGATCCAACTACTTGGAAGGCTGAGACGGAAGGATCGCCTGAGCCCAGCAAGCCGAGGTTACAGTGGCCGTGAGCATGCCATTGCCCTCCAGTCTGGGTGAAACTCCAACTCAAAAAAAAAAAAGTTAAATCAATGTGTATGCTTTTCTTTTGTTAATCTGTCTTCTGTTATAGGTGCTTCAGCCATGAACCAGGCGATGGGTGAGGAAGAGATCTTTTCTCCTCTACAGAATCAAACTGATTTTCCAGATTCTAATCTGAAAATCTATCCTTGCAAAAAAGAAAAAGAAGCGGTTAAACATAAATTCCGAATAATTGAGTCAGTATTGTAATTTGAAAAACTTATTGAATCAGTATTGTAATTGAAAAATAATACTTTTTTTTTTTTTTTTGAGTTGGAGTCTCACCCTGTCACCCGGA
>NW_007255459.1:217571-217821 GCF_000164805.1 Carlito syrichta
CAATCCACTCACCTCAGCCTCCCAAAGGCATGGGATTACAGGCTGAGCCACCAAGCCCGGTGAAAAATAATACTTTCAATAAATGTAAGGAATTTGCATGCTTCCTTCTAACTGACTTAGGTAATGTGTCCCTATGAATCCCATAACTGCCTTTTATTTTATTGTTTTAATTTTTAGTTTTTTTGAGTTGGAGTCTCACTCTGTCGCCCAGACTGGAGTGCAGTGGCCGCTCCCGGCCACCGCAGCCTCG
>NW_007255459.1:218381-227863 GCF_000164805.1 Carlito syrichta
CTGGGCAACAGAGTGAGACTCCTACTCAAAAAAAAAAAAAAACAACAAAAACTCAGAAGCCCTGAAGCCTTGTGCTAGGTGTTCATAAACTCTATGCAGGCTGTCATAACTGCCTAAAACATTAAGACAGTAGTATCTTTATTTAATTTAATTACAATTTTTTGAGTCAAGGTCTCACTCTGTTGTCCAGGCTGGAGTGCAGTGGCACTGTCACAGCTGACTGCAGCCTCAACCTGTTGGGCTCAGGTGATCCTTCTGCCTCAGCCTCCAGAGTAGATGGGACTACAAGTGCACTACCACACCAGCTAATTATTTTATTTTATTTATTTTTTTGAGTCGGAGTCTCACTCTGTCACCCAGGCTGGAGTGCAGTGGCACGCTCATGGCCACTGCAGACTTGACCTGCTGGGCTCAGGCGATTCTTCTGCCTCAGCCTTCCAAGTAGCAGGAACTACAGGCACTACAGACACACGCTACCATGCCTGGCTAATTTTTTGATTTATTGTAGAGATGAGATCTTGCCAAGTTGCCCAGGCTGGTCTCGAGCCCGTGAGCTCAGGTAATCCTCTCACCTCAGCCTCCCAAAGTGCTGGGATGATAAGCGTGAGCCACTGCTTCTGGCCTAACTTTTTTATTTTTTGTAGAGATGAGGTCTCACCATATTGCCCAGGCTGGTCTCAAACTCCTGGGCTCAAATGATACTCCCTCCTCAGCCTCCCAAAGTGCTGGGATTACAGATGTGAGCTAGTGCACCAGGCCTAAATAAAATACAATTAAGGCCTGGTATCATATCTCACACTTGTAATCCCAGCACTTTGGGAGGCTGAGGAAGGAAGACTGCTTGCGCCCAGGAAGTCGAGACCAGCCTGGACAACACAGTGAGAACTTGTCTCTACAAAACATGGGGAAAAAAAGCCAGGTATGGTAGTGTCTACTCGTAGTTCCAGCTATTCAGGAGGCTGAGGTGGAAGGATTGCCTGAGCCCAAGAGGTCAAGGCTGTGGTGAACCATGGTGATACCACTGCAGCATAGGCCACAGAGGGAGACCCCAACTCAAAACAGAAAAAAAGTCACCCGTACCCATTTAAACAAATATTGCTTGTTTGGTTGGTTTTTATTGCTTTTTTGGTTTTTGAATTAGAGTTTCTCTCTGTCACCCAGGCTGAAGTGCAGTGGCATGCTCATGGCCACTGCAGCCTCGACCTGCTGGACTCGAGATCCTTCTGCCTGAGTCTTCCAAGTAACTGCAACTATAGGCACATGCCACCATGCCTGGCTAAATTTCTTGACTTATTGTAGAGATGAGGTCTTACCAAGTTGCCTGGGCTGTTCTCAAACCCCTGGACTAAGGCAATCCTTTCAGCTCCACCACTCAAATTGCTTGGATTACAGGCATGAGCCACTACGCCTGGCCTAAACAAATATTTTAAATTTTGTTTATTTATTTTTGAGTTGGAGTCTCACTCTGTCACCCAGGCTGGAGTGCAGTGGCATGCTCATGGTCACTGCAGCCTTGACCTGCTGGGCTCAGGTGATCCTTCTGTCTCAGCTTTCCAAGTAGCGGCAATTACAGGTGTGCACCAACATGCCCAGCTAATTTTTTGATTTATTGCAGAGATAAGGTCTTGCAAAGTTGCCCAGGTTGGTCTTGAACCCATGGGCTCAGGCAATCCTCTCACCTTGGCTTCCCAAAGTGCAGGGATTATAGGCGTGAGCCACTGCGCCCAGCTCTATTTACTTATTTTTTTGAGTAGTGGTCTCTGTTGCCAGGCTGAAGTGCAGTGGCATGATCACAGCTCACTGTAGCCTCAACCTCCTGGGCTCAGGCAATCCTTCTACCTCAGCCTCCTGAGTAACTGGGACTACAGGCATGCTACAACACCCTGCCAATTTTTTGATTTGTTTTGTAGAGACAAGGTCTTGCTATGTTGCCCAGGCTGGTGTCAAACTCCTGGACTCAAGCAATCCTCCTTCCTCAGTCTCCCAAAGTGCTGGGATTACAGGAGTGAGCCACTGTGCCTCCCGGCCTTACTTTTAATTTCTGAAAATATTAAGGGCTAGTACCTTAAGTTAATGAATATTTAGTACTTAGAATCAAATGTTTCTATCTACCTTTAGCTAAAGAACATCACTTCTCTCTAAACTTATCTAAACTTGTATGACTCCTTATATCACTTTCTTTTTCCTCCTTTAATTCAAGTGTATTAAGAGCCTAGTGTGTATAAAAGCCTAGGATGGGCAACGCAACTTGCCTCCCCCTGAAACGGGAAATCTCAGACAGCAGACACCTTCCTTATTATGTTAGATACTGTTCCCATAGTCCCTGACACACAGAAGGTACCTAAGTGATATTCATTAACGGACTCAGGGCAGAGAAGATTCTTGGAACCTGTTAACAGTAGCTGTAGGGGAAGACATGCTTTCTAATAGCAATGACACTGCCTTTCCTCTCTTCAAGACAAACAACATATTTAAATACTGTACCTTTTATTCTGGGGGCGGGGCTACAGGAGCAGTAGATAAATCAAAGTTGTAAATGCAAGTCCCTATCTTTAAGGAATGTATAACCAGGCAGGAAGGTATAAACAGAATAATCTAAATCTCCTTTAAGACAAGAATCAGTTCAGGCATGGTGACTCACACCTGTAATCCCAGCACTTTGGGAGGCAGAGGCGAAAGGGTTGCCTGAGCCCACAGGTTCGAGACCAGCTTGGGCAACTTGATCAGACCTCAGCTCTAAAATAAATTAAGAAAAATTAGCCAGGTGTGGTGGCACACATCTGTAGTTCCAGCTACTTGGAAGATTGAGGTAGAAGAATCGCCTGAACCCAGCAGGTCAAGGCTGTGGTGGCTGAGAGCATGCCACTGCACTCCAGCCTGGGCGACAGAGTGAGACGCAGACTCAAAAAAGAAAAAAAAAAAAAAAAGGAGAATCAGCTCTAATGAAAGGAAAAAAAATAACCTTCTGGGACCCTTCACACTAATTCAGGTTTTGTGCTATAAATCCCTCCTTAAAAGAGTCTGAATGTAAGATACTGTATAATTCACTGAACACTGTGTTAAACTAAGTATTCAACTGGGACAAAGATCTCAAGGTCTCTTTTCTGCCAAAAAGGGAGAGATTTTCTGAATGTGTTTTTCTTGCATCCAATGAAAAAGATATGAATTATCTGGTTTGTATGACAGTAGACATCTTTATTCACCTGAAATATAAACCTCTGTGTTTAAAAAACACAGTTTCATTCAGTGCAAAGTCATAATATATGGCTAAGATGGGAGATAATGCTAGTTCACAAGATGTACTTGTGTCAATTCAAACACCTGAATTTAAAAAGAGCTTTTTTTTTGAGTCGAAGTCTCACTCTGTCACCCAGACTGGAGTGCTCTCGGCCACCACAGCCTCGACCTGCTGGGCTCCGGTGATCCTTCCACCTCAGCCTTCCGAGTAGCTGGAATTACAGGCACGTGCTACCACGCCTGGCTGATTTTTTGTTTATTGTAGAGATGAGGTCTCGCCAAGTTGCCCAGGCGGGTCTCGAACCTGCAGGATCAGGCAATCCACTCACCTCAGCCTCCCAAAGCGCAGGATTACAGGCTGAGCCCGGCTTTAAAAGAGCTTTAAGGCGGGGCACAGTGGCCTTAAATCCCAGCAACTCTGGGAGGCCAAGGCAAGAGGACTGCTTGAGCCCAGAGGTTTGAGACCAGACTGGGCAACTTGGCGAGACCTCATCTCTACAATAAACCAAAAAATTAGGCAGGTGTTGTGGCGCGTGCCTGTGGTCTTCCAGCTACTTGGAAGGCTGAGGCAGACGGATTGCCTGAGTCCAGCAGGTCGCGGCTGAGGTAGCCGTGATTGTGCCACTGCACCCCAGCCTGGATGACAGAGTGAGACTCTGACTCAAAAAAAAAAGAATCCTTTTGCAACACAACTTTTTGGAGTTTTTATACTGTGGCAAAATATACATATAAAATTGACCATTTTTTCCAAATAAAAACACAGCATAACAACAAAAAAAAATTGACCATTTTAACCATCTGTAAGCATGCAATTCTGTGGCATGAAGTCCATTCATTCATGATGTCGTGCAACCATTACCACTATCCACTTCCAGAACTTTTCGTTATCCCAAACATACACTGTGAGCCCATCATTAAACAATAACCACTCTCCGAACCTTTAGTAACCCCTGTTCTACTTTCTAGCCCTATGAATTTACCAATTCCAAGTACCTCGTATAAGTGGAATCACAATATTTATTCTTTTCTGTCTAGCTCATTTCACTCAGCATGTTTTCAAGGTTCATCTAGGTTGTAGCATGCATCAGAACTTCATTTCCTTTCTTTCTTTTTTTTTTTTGAGTTGGGGTCTGTTGCCCAGACTGGAGTGCAGTGGCACAATCAGAGCTCACCACAACCTTGACCTCCTGGGCTCAGGCAATCCTTCCACTTCAGTTTTCCAAGTAGCTGGAACTACAGGTGTGCACCACCACGCTCCATTAATTTTTTAAAAAATCCCAGCACTTTGGGAGGCCAGGGTGAGAGGACTGCCTAAGCCCACAGGCTCGAGACCAGCTGGGCAGCTTGGCGAGACCTCATTTCTATAATAAATAAAAAATTAGCCAGGCGTGGTGATGTGTGCCTGTAGTTCCAGCTACTTGGAAGGCTGAGGCGGAAGGATCACCTGAGCCCAGCAGGTCGAGGCAGCGGTGGCCGGGAGCGTGCCACTGCACTCCAGCCTGGGCGACAGAGTGAGACTCCAACTCAAAAAAAATCCCTGTTCATTTATTCTTACATGTTTAAACTTCAGTCACCTTCAAAGTACTCTCCATTTGATGCAATATACCTATCAAGACACTTTTTCCACCGCTCAGAACAGTTTTTGAACTTGTCCATTTTGATGCCTTTTGCTTCCGTTGTTTTTTGTTTCACCCCTTCCATCTCAGTAAAATGTTTCCCTTTGAGGACTTTTTTCATTCAAGGAAACAAAAAAAAAATCACTTGGGGCGAGATCAGGTGAATAGGGAGGATGGAGCATGGCGGTCATGCTATGTTTGGTCAAAAACTGCTGAACACTCAGTGTGGTGTGGACAGCTGTGCTTGTAAACCACCCATCATGAAACGGGCAAATGCACTGAAAGAGTCTCCAAAAAAATTCACTGAAGTCAAACATAGTCTCTCACAACTGTTCTTAACTAGCAGGGAAGCCTGCAATACAAAGAGCTGGCTCTCCAAAAGATTTTTTTTTTTTTTGAGTCAGAGTCTCACTCTGTTGTGCAGACTGGAGTGCAGTGGCCGGTCCCGGCCACAGCAACCTCGACCTGCTGGGCTCCGGCGATCCTTCTGCCTCAGCCTTCCGAGTAGCTGGAACTACAGGCGCGCGCTACCACGCCCACCTGATTTTTTGATTTATTGTAGAGAGGAGGTCTCGCCAAGTTGCCCAGGCGGGTCTCGAACCCGCGGGCTCAGGCCATCCACTCCCCTCAGCCTCCCAAAGCGCGGGATGACAGGCTGAGCCATCGAGCCCGGCTCAA
Source organism: Carlito syrichta (assembly GCF_000164805.1). NCBI lineage: Eukaryota > Metazoa > Chordata > Mammalia > Primates > Tarsiidae > Carlito > Carlito syrichta. Next base: position 223,913 of record NW_007255459.1, read on the forward strand.
AAGATATTTTTGAGGGTTTTTTTTCAGTCTCCCTTTATATGTTATATATGTAATATATATTATGTCTATTATACATTTATTATATACATATATCGCAGTTTATCTAGTTATCATTTGATAGATATTTAGGTATTTCCACGTTCATGCTATTCTAAACTTTACGTTTTTAAAAATCATTTGTCAAGCCGGGCTCTGTGGCTCAGCCTGTACTCCCGCGCCTTTGGGAGGCTGAGGTGAGTGGATGGCCTGAGTCGCGGGTTCGAGACCCGCCTGGGCAACTTGGCAAGACCTCATCTCTGCAATAAATCAAAAACTAGCCGGGTGTGGTAGCGCGCACCTGTAGTTCCAGCTACTTGGAAGGCTGAGGTTGAAGGATCACCTGAGACCAGCAGGTAGAAGCTGCAGTGGTCATGAGTGTGCCACTACACTCCAGCCTGGTCGACAGAGTGAGACTCCAACTTAAAAAAAAGAAAAATCATTTGTTGCCGGGCGCAGTGGCTCCAGCCTGTAATCCCTGCACTTTGGGAGGCAGAGGCGAGAGGACTGTCAAACCTGGGGGTTCAAGACCAGACTGGGCAACTTGGCGAGACCTCATCTCTACAATAAATCAAAAATTAGCCAGGTGTGGTGGCACACGTCTGCAGTTCCAGCTACTTGGAAAGCTGAGGCAGAAGGATCACCTGAGCCCAGTAGGTGGAGGCTGCGGTGGCCATGAGCATGTCACTGCACTCCAGTCTGGGTGACAGAGTGAGACTCCAACTCAAAGAAGAAAAAAGAATAGTTTTCCTTCTGCAGAAGTTTACCACCAACTTGAATTTGGCCAAAGTTTTTCTGCGACTAAACATAAAGTGAAACTTCTTTGTACTTCCACAGGAGAAACAAAGCTGATGTAAAAATACAGAGTATTGGCTGAAGGGCTGATCAGGCCCCAAGCAACAGGTGAGGGGAACCAATCACCTGCAGTGTAAGGCTTCACGGCAGGTAGAAACTTGGGCTTGGGAGTCAAATGTACCTGGGTTAAAATTGTTGCTTCTTTGAAGGCTGTCTTTTTCTGGCTACCTTTTTGATCGTTTTGAGACAGTGGCTGGCTCTGTTGCCCAGGCTGGAGTATAGTGGCACAATCATGGCTCACGGCAGCCTTGACATCCTAGGCATCTTTCAAAATCCTTCCGCCTCAGCCTCCCAAATAGCTGGGACTACAGGCAAGCATCACCACACCTGGCTAATTTTTTTTTATTTTTTGTAGCGATGGGGTCTCACTAATTTGCTCAGACCGGTCTCAAATTCCTGGGCCCAAGCAATCCTCCTGTCTCAGCCTCCCAAAGTGTTGGGATTACAAGCATGGCATTTTTTCTGGGAACTTTTAAGAATCTTTTTGTCTACTGCAATTTTATTATGATATATTTAAGAGTAGAATTATTTTTATTTATCACGTTTGAAATATGTTGAGCTTCTTGACTATGTGAATTTTATCAGTTCAGGGAAACTTGGTTATTATCTCTTCCATTATTATCTCTCCCCATTTCTCTGTCGTTGGGACTTGAATTAAACATGTTAGACCTTCTTACTGTGTCTTGTCTCTAACTCTTTCCTCTGTCTTTTCTATGTTTGTGTTGGTTTCTTCTGATTTATAGCCAGTTAAATAGTTCTTTCTTCAGCTTTGTCCAATTTGCTATTAAACCAAATTCACTCACTTGTTGGGTATTGTTTTTATTTTTCTGTTCTAGAATTTTATTTGTATCTTTTTCAACTTTGCTATTTTACTGTTTACAGATTCTGATTATCTGCCAAAATTTAAGCTCAGTGTAACTACTTTACAGTTTGTTTCGAATCATTCCTGTATTCAGAGACCCTATTTCTGTTGTTTTTTGTTTCTATTGATTCTTGCTCATGGGGTCTTATCTCCTTAAGTGCTTGATTAACTTTGATTGTTTATGAGACATTGTATTTGAAGCTATTTATAGAAACAATGTATGATCTTGCATCATGTTTAATTCCTCTAAAGAGGATTTAAAAAAAAAAATTACTGCTTTTACCAATCAGTTGGAGCCTGAACCAAAAGTAAAAACAGCATGTGTGAGGCAAGATTGTGATTTTGTGGTGGTGTACACCTGTGGTTAAAGCTACTTGGAAGACTGAGACAGAAGGATCACCTGAGTCTAGCAGGTTGAGGCTGTGGTGGCCATCAGCGTGGCACTGCACTCCATCCTGCATGACAAGAGTGAGACTCCTACTCAAAAAAAAAAAAAAAGAAAAAAGAAAAATTACAGGGAGAAAAAGTATCAAAAAAGTACCCAGCAAATCATATAGAAGAGCAAGACAGAGTTGGGGACAGGGGAAGGATTCTGAAACTGCCTATATAAAATTACTACAGGGCCATGGAAGCTGTGGAAGAGACCTGAGCCCTGCAAGGTTGCTGATATGGTTAGAAATGAACAAATCTGTTGTTTCCGAGTTTGCTTTCACTTCAATATCTCTATTGGTTATCTCCATCTCCTGACCCCTGGGGAGGGGAAGCTGCCTACCAGCAGAGAAAGCATTTTCCCTTAAACAATGAGCTTAAGGTCACACAGATTTCCTTGTAGGCATCCAGATGTTTGATCAGCTGAAGGCCATGAGCAGCTTTAATCTCTGGGGATCCCACCTTCTGGTGGATCTTCCTATGAAGCTACCTCTGTGATGACTTACTGTCCAGAGGTCAGTAGCCAATGGTCACAGGACATGATTTATGGACAGCCTCTCTGTGGTCAAACCTAAGGCTGGTGTTGGAGACTTTGCACTCTGATGAAGCCATGACCCCACCTGGACCCAGGACACATACCAAGGAGCTGACTCTGCGGGTCATGAGCCCCTTCCAGAAACTGGTTCTGAGCATGAAGAGAGTTTTGACATGACATCATACCCAACCAATCAGCAGTGCCCTTCCCCTAGCTCCTACCCACCAAACTATTCCTTAAAAAACACTCGCCTAAAATTCTCATTTGAGAAATGTCTCCTGTCCTCTTCGCTCAGCTGCTTTACATTAAAACTCTTTTTGGTAATTCTACCATCTCAGTACATTGGTTCTTTTCTGTGCAGTGGGCATAAAAACCCAGTCAGGCTGTAACAATTGCCTGATAAACAACTGGAAAACACTCATCACAGCACTCTGGCAGCTGCATTGCCATGATAAGCCACTTGACAGACTTAGCATAAGATGTCTTCCCACACCTTAAATGTTAACTCTGACTCCACGCTCTGTTCTATTTTCTAAGAGGTTTGTTTTAAAATCCATGGAAATTGCTAAAAGAAAAAAAAAGTATAAGGTTGAGCACAGTGGCTCACGCCTGTAATTCCAGCACTTTCGGAGGCTAAGATAGGAGGATCGATTGAGGCCAGGAGTTCAAGACTAGCCAGGACCCTGTCTCTACAAAGAATAAAACAATTTTAGCAGGGTGTGGTGGCCCACGCCTGTAGTCTGAGCTGCTGGGGAGGCTAAATCAAGAGGGTTGCTTGAGCCCAGGAGTTCCAGGCTGCAGTGAGCTATGATCATGTCACTGCACTCCAGCCTGGGCGACAGAGACCATTTACTCTTCTAAAAAATAGTAATACTAAATAAAATTACAGTAAGACAGAATTCACAGTCATCAACAGGATAGTTAAAGTTTCACCTTCCAACCGGGCATGGTGGCTCATGCCTATAATCTCAGCCCTTTGGGAGGTGGAGGTGAGAGGCTGGCCCGAGCCCAGGGGTTCGAGACCAGCCTGGGTAACTTGACCGTCTCTACGATAAATCACAAAATTAGCTGGGTGTGGTGGTACACAGCCCGTAGTTCTGGCTACTGGGAAGGCTGAGGTGGAAGTGATCACCTGAGCCCAGCAGGTTGACGCTCTAGTGGCCGTGAGCGTGCCACTGCATTCCAGCCTGGGCAACAGACTGAGACTCCTACTCAAAAAAAAAAAAAAAAAAAA
>NW_007255459.1:228997-230294 GCF_000164805.1 Carlito syrichta
TCCGAGTCTCACTCCGTCGCCCAGGCTGGAGGGCAGCGGCACGCTCCCGGCCACGGCAGCCTCGACCTGCGGGGCTCCGGCCACCCTTCCGCTGCAGCCTTCCAAGTAGCCGGAACCACCGGCGCGCGCCGCCACGCCCGGCTCATTGTGTGATTTGTTGTAGCGATGAGGTCTCGCCAGATTGCCCAGGCGGGTCGCGACCCCCCGGGCTCAGGCAGTCCTCTCACCTCGGCCTCCCAAAGTGCTGGGATACCAGTGTGCGCCACCATGCCTGGCCCCTCCTCGCTTTAACTCCACACTTGGGGGGCCCCAGACTGTCCCTGATCACACTTTTTTCTCTGCCTACACGTTAATGACCAAGGGATGGCCACGGACTCCAGAAGCTAAATCCTGGGTCAGCTTCAGATATGGTACTCACAAACCCAGGCCTAAGATCTCAGTAAACGGGTTTTTCTCACCAAGCACTTCTTCCTTTGTTTCTTTCTTTCCTTTCTTCCCCCTTTTCTCTCGGTCTTTGTCTCTGTCTCTGCCTTTCTCTCCCTCTCCCTCCTACTTCCTCCCTTCTCCTCACTTTTTCTCTCTCTCTCTTTTCCTCTCTCCTTCTTCCTCCCCCTCTCTCCCTCTCTCCTTCTCCTCTCTCTTCTCTCTCTTCTCTCTCCTCTCTTTCTTTCTCCCTGGGACTGCAGGTGCATACCACCATGACAAGATAATTTTTTTTTTTTAATCAGTAGTCTCACACTGTCACCCAGGCTGGAGTGCAGTGGCTCACTCCCAGCCACTGCAGCCTCTGCATGCTGGGCTCCAGCGATCCTCCAGCCTCAGCCTTGCAAGTAGCTGGAACTACAGACACATGCCACATGCCCGGCTAATTTTCTTGATTCATTGTAGAGATGAGGTCTCGCCAAGTTGTCCAGGCTGCTTGCAAACCCGTGGACTCAGGCAATCCTCTCATCTCAGCCCCCCAAAGTGCTGGGATTAAAGGCATGAGGCACCACACCTGGCATAAGATAAGTTTTTAAATTTTTTTTATAGAGCCAGAGTCTGGCTCTATTGCCCAGGCTTCTTACCAAGTACTTCTGAGATAAGTGGATGCTGGGGTACCTCAGTAACCCTGAAGGGGCATCTCTGATTCCGGAAGCCTTTAGTCCTGCTTTTTATCCCACTGTCGTGAGTTGGCTTCTGGGTTTGCAACCAGGATGTCCATGTCAAGATGGGGAAGAGGAGCCGGGCTCGGTGGCTCAGCCTGTAATCCCACGCCTTGGGAGGCGGAGGTGAGTGGATTGCCTGAGCCCGCGGG
>NW_007255459.1:230397-240927 GCF_000164805.1 Carlito syrichta
CGGGAGTGGCCACTGCACTCCAGTCTGGACAACAGAGTGAGACTCCAACTCAAAAACAAAAAAGTCTAAACCCAGAGTATTTGCTTTTTAAATTCTCCCCTTTTCATGGGAGTGTGTCTGTTTACAGATTCAAACTTTCCCTCAGGGAGGATGTTCCAAAGTCTAGGGGAATTTGTGTATAAATTTTACCCCCTCCAAAATGTAATGACTTAAAAAAATAACAAAATTCGGCTAAGACCGAGGCAAGAGGATTTCCTGAGTCCACAGGTTCGAGATCAGCCTGGGCAAGTCGGCCAGACCTCATCTCTACAATAAATCAAAAAATTAGCCAGGCGTGGTGGCACATGCCTGTGGTTCCAGCTACTTGGAGGGCTGAGGCGGAAGGATCGCCTGAACCCAGTAGGTCGAGACTGTGGTGGCTGTGAGCATGCCACTGCACTCCAGCCTGGGCGACAGAGTGAGATGCCGACTACCAAAAAAAAAATTGACTGAGGATGGTGGCTCTTGCCTGTAATCCCAGCCCTTTGGGAGGCCAGGTGGAAAGGTCGCTTGAGGTTGGGGGTTTAAAGCCAGCCTGGACAACATATTGAGACCCATCTCTACAAAAAATTTTTAGAAAATTAGCCAGGCGAGGCGCTCCATGTGTGTAATTGCAGGTACTTGAGAGGCTGAGGCAGGAGGATCACTTCACCCAGGAGGTTGAGGCGACAGTAAGCTATGATCATGCCACTGCACTCCAGCCTGGGCAATAGAGTGAGACTCCATTTCTACACCTGAAAAAATGTTATCAAACTTAATTAATTTACTTACAGATCTGCAACTTGGGCGGGGCTCACTGAGGACAGCTCACTTGAACTCCAAGAGGCATTAGCTGAGGAAACCTGACTTGGGGTGAGAAGGGCGGAGAGGCCATTTCCAAAGTGGCTCAGTCTCAGGAGAGGTAAATTGGTGCTGGCCATCTGTCAGGGGCCCATCCGGGCATGGAGCTGAGGGCCAGGTCCCTCTCCATGTGAGCCTCTCCACAGACCACTTGGGCTCCCTTAAAGCATGGGTGCTGGGTCTAGAAGGAAAAGTCCCAAGAGAACCGGAAGATGTTGTCTAGCCTTCTACAGCCTGGTCTCCAAAATCGTATAACACCACTTCTACCAGAGTCCCACGCCTACCCAGATTCAAAGGCTGGGAGCATGGACCTTGCCTCTAGATGGGAGAAGTGTCAGTGTCATGTTGTGAGAAGACACTGTTGTAGCCCTCTTGGAAACCACAGTGTCAGAGCTACCAACCCCCTTTAGGACCTCACTAACAACTTCTCACCTAGACTTATTTTGGTTCTTGCTTTGTTGCCCTCTCTTTTTGTCTTATTTTTCAGAACTTGGACAGAAAAGTACCCAAAAATCCTCAAAAATCCCAGAGTCACCTTCTCAGAACAGCCCCTCCAATAAGCTTCTTCCTCTTTTTTTTTTTTTTTTTTGAGTCAGAGTCTCACTCTGTTACCCACTGGGCTCAGGCGATCCTTCTGCCTCATCCTTCCAAGTAGCTGGAACTACAGGCACACACCACTACACCCAGCTAACTTTTTGATTTATTGTAGAGACTAGGTCTTGTCAAGTTGTCCAAGCTGGTCCCGAACCCCTGGGCTCAGGTAGTCCTCTCAGTTCTGCCTCCCAAAGTGCTGGAATTACATGCATGAGCCATTGTGCCCAGCCCAATAAACTTCTAATATACATTTACTCTGTGTCACATCTCTGCTTGCATCCTTCATCGTTATCATAATTCACAATTATCTTTTTTTGCTTATTGACTGCCTTTTCCCGGGCAGATACCATGTCCCATCTCATTCATTGTTCTAGTATCCCCAGGATCTAACAAAGTGCCTGGCAAGTACGCAGTAAATGTTTGTTGACTGACTGACTGAGTGACTATGACCTTTTTTTTTTTGATAGGAGTCTCACTGTCACCCAGGTTGGAGTGCAGTGGCATGTTCATGACCACCACAGCCTTGACTTGCTGGGCTCAGGCGATCCTTCCACCTCAGCCTTCCAAGTAGCTGGAACCACAAGCAAGTGCTGCCACATCCAGCTAATTTATTTATTTATTTATTGTAGAGACAAAGTCTTGCCAAGTTTCCCAGGCTGGTCTTGAACCCCTAGACTCAGACAATCCACTTGCCTCTGCTTTCCCAAGTGCTGGAATTACAGGTGTGAGCCACCGTGCCTGGCTTGAGAAATGCCATTTTTATTGAGAAGCCAGAGTGACATTGCCTTGTCCAAAATGAGCTGTTGAGTCTCATAACTGTGAGACATTGACTCCTTTGGTGGCATATGACAGACTTAGATATACCTTGCCACTTTTAAGTATTTATTTATTTTTTGAGTTGGAGTCTCACTCTGTTGCCCAGGCTGGAGTGCAGTGGCACACTCACAGCCACCCCAGCATCGACCCACTAGGCTCTGGTGATCCTCCCACTTCAGCCTTCCAAGTAGCCAGAACTACAGGTATGCACTACCATGCCCAGCTAATTTTTTGATTTGTTGTAGAAACGAGGTCTCACCATATTGCCCAGGCTAGTTCCGAACCCACGGGCTCAGGCAATCCTCTTGCCTCAGCCTCCCAAAGTGCTGGGATAACAGGCTTCAGCCACGGTGCCCGGCTCTCAAGGTGTTTCTAAAGGGGCCAGAACTATGAACTCTGACCAGATTTCTGGACCATGAAAACTTTAGATTCCAGATAACTGATTGAACAGGACATGGAGAAATCATACTTCCTATCCTTGAAATCTTATTGTTCTAAAACCTGGCCTGAGAATGAAAGTCACAAAAATAACTAACAATAGTTTTAACTTTTGTGCCAGTTGGCAGGGCTTTAGACCAGTTTGAGCAAGGGCCATCCACTGTGGCCAGGACTGAATTTCAGTTGAAGTGGTCATAGGTTGGATTTGCCCAGAGGATAAGGAAGAATTTTCTCCTCGACGATTCTAATCTCTTCCTTAGACTGAACTAAAATTATCTCTGGGGAGAAAAGAAAGACGAAAGTTATTTGGTTACTTTGAGCCCTTTCTTCCCTTCCGTTTGATGCTGGCGAAGTAAACCATTTAGGACTGAGGTCCTAAACCTGCACTCTTCCTCCTGGACAGCCATGAATGGGGATTGATGAAGGGCACTTGTGGACCGCTCTTCCGTCACTTGACGGAGTCCGATGCTGGTGCAGAGAAGACAGGTGTGGACATCATTGAGGACTCCACACCCCCCATGCCTCCCCTCCCTACTTCAAGGAAGCGATGTCACAGGAGCTTGGTCCACTTCCAAGCATTGACCTGAATTTATTTGTGGGGGCTAAGCCAATCACAGAAATCCCACCACCTTGCCTTGATTGCCTTTAGGGAGAAGCAAGTTTAAATGAACCTGAGTCAGCCCACGAGGTGTGATGTAAAGATGTTTCTTTGCCTTTAACAGAGCCAAGGGGAGCCAGCCTTTCTCTGTCTCTGAACATGAATGAGGTGACTATCCTGTGACCCAAGGGCACCGGATTGAGGACACTGTGACTAGCAAAGTTGAGGGCTGGAGAAGCCTGAGTCCTCAGTGACACTGTTGACTCGCTGTACCCACAAACCTTCAATCCTGCCCCCCCATCTGTACTTCCGGATATAAACATCCTTATTGTTCAAGCCACTTTGAGTCTGAGCTTTCTGCTACTTTCAGTAAAAAAAATCCTGATACAGATAATAGATAAAATCAAGCCAATCCTCTTTCTTCGGAGGCAAGTGACTTGCCTTTTCTTATTTCTTTGAGGGCAAAATGATGGTTCAGTTCTGAGCATGCTTAACTTGTCGAGGATACAAATATTAAATATGACACGACTTCATGCTACACCAGTTTATTGAAGTGGGAAAAGAAAAAGTAAGAAATAAATAAAAATACTACTTCATGAATACTATTTTATTTTTTTCTTTTTTGAATTGGAGTCTCACTCGGTCACCCAGACTAGAGTGCAGTGGCCGCTCCCGGCCACCGCAGCCTCGCCTGCTGGGTTCCAGCGATCCTTCCGCCTCAGCCTTCCGAGTAGCCGGAATTACAGGCATGCGCTATCATGCCCGGTTGATTTTTTGATTTATTGTAGAGATGAGGTCTCGCTGCCAGGCGGGTCTCGAACCCGCGGGCTCAGGCAATCCATTCACCTCAGCCTCCCAAAGGCGCGGGATTATAGGCTGAGCCACCAAGCCCAGCTGAATACTATTTTCTTAAATGATTGTGTGGCTGGAAACTCAAGTCTTCTGCTTTGGTGACGTTGATACATTGGCCCCCCTATTTTAAAACTCATTTATCTAGAAACTCTAGGTCCCAAATACTCTCCCTTGAAGAAGGCAAGTTAGGACTGTGCTTCTATCAGACAAAAAGGAACAAACTGCTGGGCATGGTGTCTCACACCTGTAATTCCAGCACTTTGGGAGGCCGAGGCGGGAGGATCGGTTGAGCCCAGGAGTTTGAGATCAGCCTTGGAAACATAGCGAGACTTTGTCTCTACAAAAAAAAAGGAGGGGGGGACAAACAGAAAGAAGCACTGGTCCCCTCCACCTTGTCTTCCATCCTGTGTTGCAGAGAAAAAGACGTCAGCTGGGCCATCAGACTCCAGGGCTTTTCCTCCTTCTCATGGATTTCCCACAAAGTTCCTTGAGACCAACTGAATAGAACCAAGTGATTTTCTTTTTTGGCATTCTTGTCTATTTTATTGTGGTAAAAAGACTTAACATGAGATCTATCTTCTTAATAAAGTTTTACGTGCTCAATATACAGAGGGTGACAAAAAAAGTATACATTTTAAGAAAGAAAAAAACTGTATTAAAATTGTAATAATATATACCGATACCAAAAGATGAATACAAGTCATGTTTGACTTCTGCAATGACAAGAGGTGCTCAAAGTGGTTACCATCAACGTCCAGACACTTCTGGTTACAGCGAACATCTCTTAACATCGCTTAAAAGGTGCACGTATTTTTATTATTTATTTTATTAGCGTTGACTGTGGGTGCAGTGCTACACAACAGATCTAGGGCTCATTCACGCCCAAGGATTTCTGAAAGACACCTCCCCTTTTCCTTCACTTTGCTTCTCAGGTCCTCCTGCTAGTCTTTACCACACTTGATTGAATATACAAATTAGATGCCAGCATTCCTCACACTGAAGAATTCATGAGGGACATGACACATCTGGGATTTGCTCTGAACAACTCCAGCAAAACAAAACAGTGGGGCCAGTAGGCGGAGCGAGACTGGCAACATGTGGTGCTTGAGCTGGGTGATGGCATACACAGGGCTTCAGTATACCCTCATCACTCACATAATGTTTGGGATTTCCCCTAATGTTTTACAGAATGATTGTCATGTCACCCATTGGTTCGGGAAAATTTACTGGACAGTTTAACTTGACTTGGAAAACACTGTCCTGTAAGTCACCTAGACTCAGTAGGACATTTGAGGCAGAAATAGGCCTCCAATCCAGTTCTGAGGCTGAGACAGCAGTTTCATGGAAAACAGCACGGGGGAGGGGCGAACATCCCTGAGGACCTGTCAAAATAGGGGACAAGGAGAACGCCCTGCGGGGCCAGGTTTGGTGACTCAGTCTGTAATCCCGCACTTTGGGAGGCTGAGGTGAGTGGATTGCCTGAGCCCGCGGGTTCGAGACCCGCCCGGGTAACTTGGTGAGACCTCGTTTCTACAATAAATCAAAAATTAGCCGGGCGTGGTAGTGCGCGCCTGTAGTTCCAGCTACTTGGAAGGCTGAGCAGAAGGATCGCCGGAGCCCAGGAAGTTTAGGCTGTGGTGGCAGGGAGTGTGCCACTGCATTCCAGTCTGGGCAACAGGGTGAGATTTCAGCTCAAAAAAGAAAGGAATAAAAAAAGAGAGAGAGAGAGAGAATGCCCCGCCACGTGCCAGGCACCATGGTCATGGGCCAAAACCCTTTTCCAGGCCTCCAGACTTCCTTCCTCCATGCCCCCATGGCCCATCCCGTTGGTGCTATCTCAGGCAGACTGGCTCCCCTGCAGGGAGCACACAGGAGGGGGGGAGCCTATAGGTGAGGGAGGGTGGGGCGGGGGGAGCCTGCAGCTAAGGGGGAAGCCCACAGGTGGGGGGAGTCCACAGGTGGGGGGAGCCCACAGGTGGCATGCCTGTGCTCTGTACCTCCCCCAGGTTACCCCTTTCTCCTAAGGCTGTCAGAGCTAGCACAAAACAAACCCAGGACTCTTTGGATTTCAACAACAAATAATCTTTAGTGCAAGGAGCTCCTGTTGGAACCCTCCTTCCTGCTTCCCATCCTCCATGGCCTGGGTCCTGGTTTTCTGGACTCCATGTGTATTCTGGAGAGTTCCTCCCCCACCCACAAATCCAGTGACGTCTTGCGGCAGTTTGGGCAGAGGACATGGCCTGTGCCTAGCTTCCTCAGCACTCCACAGGGCAACAGTGCTCCCAGACACTGGGTGAGTGGAGGGGGACTGATGGGTGGTTGCTCAGAGTGGAGAGAAGCCAGCTCAAGTGCCAACTCTCCATTGGATGGCAACACTTTAGTGCTGAAAGTGACCTCAGAGACCACCCTGTGGTTTTACAAAAAGGGACCGAGGGGCAAGTCACTCATGCCCAGCCATGCCAGCAGCTAGAAACCTGCCCCCAGGGCAGAAACTTTCCTCTACTCTGTCTCTGTTAGAGTATCAGCAAGGGCACCGGGGCACTTTTTCTTTCTCTTGTTGATTGAGAGTGAATTATGGCCAGGCGTGGTGGTTCATGCCTGTAATCCCAGCACTTTGGGAGGCGGAGGTGAGAGGACCCAGGGGTTTGAGATCAGCCTGGGCAACTTGGCAAGACTTAATCTCTACATTAAAAAAAAAAAAAAAATTAGCTGGGTATGTCAGTAGGCGCCTGTAGTTCCAGCTCCTTGGAAGGCTGAGGTGGAAGGGCTGCCTGAGCCCAGCAGGTTGAGGCTGCGGTGGCTGTGAGCGTGCCGCTGTACTCTAGCCTGAGTGACAGAGCGAGACTCCAATTAAAAAAAAAAGAGTGAGCCGGGCTCGGTGGCTCAGCCTGTAATCCCGCGCCTTTGGGAGGCTGAGGTGAGTGGATTGCCTGAGCCCGCGGGTTCGAGACTCGCCTGGGCAGTGAGACCTCATCTCTACAATAAATCAAAAAATCAGCCGGGCGTGGTAGCGCATGCCTGTAATTCTGGCTACTTGGAAGGCTGAGGTGGAAGGATCGCCGGAGCCCAGCAGGTCGAGGCTGCGGTGGCCGGGAGCGGCCACTGCACTCCAGTCTGGGCGACAGAGTGAGACTCCAACTCAAAAAAAAAAGAGTGAATTATGGCTCATATCACCTCCTCTCTCTGGGCATTCAACTGCCTTCACTCCAAGGAACTGTTAACACTGAGCAAGTTCAACTCTGTCCTTCTGTGTGACCACATCAGACATCTCCATCAGACTATTCACTGCTGAAAGCTTTATTTGTCCTCATCCCCTTAGGTTCGATACACATTTCAAGATTGGGCAAAAACTTCACTCTCTGAAAAGTAGTATTTTATACAAGTATTTTAAGATTCCAGGTTCAGGCCAGGCTCAGTGGCTCAACCTGTAATCCTGTGCTTTGGGAGTCCGAGGTGAGTGAATTGCCTGAGCCCGCCCGTGGGTTCGAGACCTGCCGGGGCAACTTGGCGAGACCTCATCTCTACAATAAATTTAAAAAAAATTAGCCGGGCGTGGTAGCGCGCCTGTAGTTCCAGCTACTTGGAAGGCTGAACGGAAGGATTGCCGGAGCCCAGCAGGTCAAGGCTGCGGTGGCTGGGAGTGTGCCACCGCACTCCAGTCTGGGTGACAGAGTGAGACTTCAGTTCAAAAAAAAAAAAAAAAAAGAGTCCAGGTTCAGAAGATAGCCTGCTCAGATCCAAACCCCAGGTTCACCATTTACACCAGTCCCCTCATGTTCTTGGTTTCCTTAGCACAGGAGGTGTGCTCAGCACACAGTCAGTGCCCAGTCAGTGCTGGTATGACGGGATTCCAATAGCACCGCCAGTAACTGAGTTACAGATTTTAGAGGCAGACGCCGTGTACACATCCTCACAGTTGTGGGTGCCGTGGGGAGGTTTCAGATCAGGAGGCCTTTGGGAACACATGGCACCCAGAAATGAAGAGGGAAGGAGCCCAGTTCAAAATTTAGAAACTTCTGGGTTTACAGAAAAGTGAGTGAGAGGCCAGGGTGGGCAAGACAAAGGCCCTCTTATCAGCCTGGCGCGGTGGCTCATGCCTGTAATCCCAGCACTTTGAGAGGTAAAGGCGAGAGCATTGCCTGAGTTCAGGGGTTCGAGACCAGCCTGAGCAACATGGTGAGACCTCATCTCTACAATAAAATAAAAAAATTAGCTGGCCATGGTGGCACGCACCTGTGGTTCCAGCTCTTTGGAAGACTAAGGCAGAAGGATCACCTGAGCCCGGTAGGTTGAGGCTGCGGTGGCCGTGAGTGTGCCACTTCGCTCCAGCGTGGGCCACAGAGTAAGACACTGACTTAAAAACAAAACAAAACAAAAAGTCCTCCTACCACTCTCAGACCTGACGGGACGCTTCCTTCTGCTCTGGTGGGTTCCTCAAGATGGCAAAAAAACAAAGCGCATGCTTTGACACAAGATTCAGTGGAGTCATCATCTCTGTGGTTCTATCTCTACACCTGCATCGCCAGCCCCCAGCCCCCACTCAAGCCCTGCTGTGCACACAGGCAGACAGCAACGCAAAAGCTCGCCATATACTGCATGTTCATCTCAATGAAGATGCCATGCCTTTTACTGAAGGTTTGTTTGTTACATTCAAATCACACAACGTGGCTGGGCACAGTGGCTCACACCTGTAATCCCAGCACTTTGGGAGGCCAAGACGGGAGGGCTGCTTGAGCCCAGGAATTCAAGACCAGCTTGGGCAACATAGCAAGATCTCATCTCTACAAAAAATAAGAAAAATAGCTGGGCATGTTAGCAAGCACCGATAGTCCCAATTACTCCAGAGACTGAGGCAAGAGTTTGAGCCTGGGAATTTGAAGCTGCAGTGATCCATGATTATGCCACTACCCTCAGCCTGAGCGATGATTTTTTAAAAATTGCACAAACAAAAGGGGTAAAGAATACAACACACAACACATACAAACCACCAGTATCACACACACAGCTCTAGCACCACACGTGCCCTCCAAACTCACACGACAAAAGCAAATTATGGAAAAGATGCTGTAAGGAATAAACAATGGCATAGTTTCTTCTTTCTTAAAGGAAGTCACAACAGCCATTAATATTTATTCCCCTGTGAAGCTCATTGTTCCAGTTTCCATTACTCACAGAGGAAGTTCTGTTCTTGAGGACACCCAAAGCTGTTATTACACTGTGGCACCAGCAGCATCCTCTGTACTGGAGCAAAGACCAAGCACCCCTGTTCTATGTACAAAGGTGTCTCTCCATAAATATAGAACAATAAGAACAGTTGATCATTACCAGGTCTCCTTCCAGGGTGCCCACATGCTAGTGGGGTTCTGAGGTCGATAACCGTCACCACTGAGCAGGGTATAGGCATTTATAAGTAGGAAGGCACTATAGTATGAGAGAAGTTTCCAACACTGGGAGCTTTCTGAAGTTCACACACTTCAGATGAACTAGGTATAGTTTTCTAGAAGAAGAAATCAAAGTTCAGCCGGGCGCAGTGGCTCACACCTGTAATCCCAGCACTTCGGCTGGTTGAGACGGGAGGATTGCCTGAGGCCAGGGGTTTGACACCAGCCTGGACAACACAGCATCTCTACAAAAATAAAATAAAAAATGAGCCGGGCATGGTGGGGCATGCCTGTAGTAGTCTCAGCTACTCAGGAGGCTAAGGCAGGAGGATCACTTGAGCCCAGGAGGTCAAGACTGGTGAGCCATGATCACAACACTGCGCTCCAGTTTGGGCAATGGGACAAGATGCTATTTCTAAAGAAATTTTTTTTTTTAGAAAGTTGGATTTATTGAGAGGACAGAAAAGCTCCCACAGTGGGAGGGGACCCGAAGGGGTTGCCCCTAAATTAAAAAAAAAAGAAATCGAAGTGCAATTTTGATAGCTTCTCTGGTACCTGATCACTATATTTCAGGACTGCTTCAACTCTTTTTTTTTTATTTTTTTTTGAGTTAGTCTTAATCTGTCACCCAGGCTGGCTGGAGTGCAGTGGCACGTTAACAGCCAGCCACTGCAGCCTTGACCTGCAAGGCTCAAGTGATCCTTCCTCATCAGCCTTCCAAGTAGCTGGAACTACAGGCATGTGCCACCACACCCACCTAATTTTTAAAAATTTATTGTAGAGACAAGGTCTCACCAAGTTGCCCTGGCTGGTCTCGAACCTGTGGACTCAGTTACTCCTTTCGCCTCAGCCTCCCAGAGTGCTGGGATTACAGGATGAGTCACCGAGCCTGGCCTGCTTCAACTTTTTTTTTTTTTTTTTTGAGCTGGGAGTCTCACTCTGTCGCCCAGACTGGAGTGCAGTGGCCGCTCC
>NW_007255459.1:240947-241186 GCF_000164805.1 Carlito syrichta
CTTGCCAAGTTGCCCAGGCGGGTCTTGAATCCGCGGGCTCAGACAATCCACACACCTCAGCCTCCCAAAGCACTGGGATTACAGGCTGAGCCACCGAGCCCGGCCTGTTTCAACTCAAATTCCAAAAGCATTAAGATGGTGAAAAATAGCCGGACTCGGTGGCTCAGCCTGTAATCCCACGCCTTGGGAGGCTGAGGTGAATGAATTGCCTGAGCCCGTGGGTTCGAGACCCGCCTGGG
>NW_007255459.1:241323-243789 GCF_000164805.1 Carlito syrichta
TCCAGTCTGGGTGACAGAGTGAGACTTCAACTCAAAAAAAAAAAAAAAAAAGATGGTGAAAAATGAACCTCATCTCTATGATGGCCAGAAAGAGTCTAACTTTTCATTCGCTCAGCAGAGAGATAATGAAATCTACCAGGTGCCAGGTTTTGCATGCCCTATCTCCCCCACACTCCCCATCTGAGTCGGCCTGATGGCTTTAATGAGAGTAACTTGGGGACTGTAGAACATACATTTGCCAACTTTATTTAACATTTTCCTTTTACAAATTGTAGATTCAGATCTGATTATTCATTGCACAATTCTGGGTAATATTTTTCTTCTGCAAGGTTATAAACCCTTCATCTGGAGTGGTGTAGGTTTGAAATATAAATTGGAAGAAGGAAAATTATTCTATTTTCTTTTTCTTTTTTTTGAGTTGGGGTCTCACTCTGCTGCCCAGACTGGAGTGCAGTGGAATGCTCATGGCCACTGCAGCCTTGACCTGCTGGGCTCCAGCGATCCTTCCACCTCAGCCTTCCAAGTAGCTGGAACTACAGATGCACGCCACCACACCCAGCTAGTTTGTGTGTGTGTGTAATTTATTGTAGAGAGGAAATCTTACTAAGTTGTCCAAGCTGGTCTCAAAATCCTGGGCTAAGGCAATCCTCTCGCCTTGGCCTCCCAAAGTTCTGGGATTATAGGCTGAGTCTATAGAATAATTATTCTATTTTCATTAGAAATTTAACTTTAGTCCTGTTTCTGTCATTGATCTATCCTCACAGGGTATAAAACTATTCTAGAAAAAGCTATTTCTGGTCTTTTTGCATTACCAATTGGTAAATCTTCCATAAAATTTTTTATTTTATTGTTACAGGGTTTCACTCTGTCATCCAGGCTGGAGTGTAGTGGCGTGATCACAGCTTACCACAAACTCAAATTCCTGGGCTGAAGCGATCCTCCTGCCTCAGCCTCCCAAGCAGCTGGGTCTACAGGCGTTTGCCTCCTTGCCAAGTTAATTTTTCTTCTTGTAGAGATGAAGTCTCACTTTGTTGCCCAGACTGGTCTTAAACTCCGAGCCTCAAGCAGTCCTCATGCCTCAGCCTCCCAAAGTACTAGGATTGCAGATGTAAGCCATCACGCTAGCCCCTTCAAAATTTTAAGCAGTAACAAACCATAAAACAAACAGGTGTTTTTCACATAAAGCCGTGACTTTAATTTTTTTGTTGTTTTTTTGAGTTGGAGTCTCACTCCGTCACCCAGGCTAGAGTAAAGTGGCATGCTCAGAACCACTGCAGCCTCGACCTGCTGGGCTCAGGTGATCCTTCTGCCTTAGCATTCCAAGTAGATGGAATTACAGGCACATGCTACCACATCCAGCTAATTTTTCGATTTATTGTAGAGATGAGGTCTCACCAAGTTGCCCAAGCTGTTCTTGAACCCGTGGGCTCAGGAAATCCCCTCACCTCGGCCTCCCAAAGTGCTGGGATTACAGGCTTGAGCCACTGCACCTGGCCAACTTTAACTATTAACTGAAAGTTCTACTTTGGTTAAGCTTCACACAAAATGACAAGAAGATGAAAAGTGTAATAAAACAGCCTCTTTTTTCTGCTTAAAATCACAAATGGCAGATTCACAGTGGGCTAGAACAGAAACGGCAGGGCTCTTCAGAAATGTGAGTTTTATACTGGGATTATGGAGTTTTCTTTCCCGTATTTTAAGATATGGGGTCTCAGCTGGGCTCGGTGGCTCAGCCTGTAATCCCGCACCTTTGGGAGGCTGAGGTGAGTGGATTGCCTGAGCCCGCAGGTTCGAGACCCGCCTGGGCAACTTGGCGAGACCTCATCTCTACAATAAATAAAAAAAAAATCAGCCAGGCGTGGTAGCGCATGCCTGTAATTCCGGCTACTTGGAAGGCTGAGGTGGAAGGATCGCCAGAGACCAGCAAGTTGAGGCTGCGGTGGCCAGGAGCGGCCACTGCACTTCAGTCTGGGCGACAGAGTGAGACTCCAACTCAAAAAAAAAAAGATATGGGTCTCACCATTTTGCCCAGGCTGGTCTTGAAATCCTAGGCTCAAGTGATTCTCCCACCTCTAGCTGGGACTGTGGGGCGTATGCCACCACATCCAGCTCAAGTCTTTTGATGATCAATAAAGGCAGAGCATTCACACTTACACAACCCCTGACTGAGACCCCTCATTCTCTGGGGCTCCCTCATTTCAGGGTGGAGTGATATCTCTGAAGCTATTCCTGAAGATACAGAGACAGTGATAGCCAGGGCTAGAACATGACCCACTACAGGGCTGTGCTGAGAATGTGCATGATGTGTAAGGCAGTGTCTCTCTATCTGAAACACCCACATACCTTTATTTTTTTTTTTTGAGTTGGAGTCTCACTCTTTCGCCCAGTGGCCACTCCCGACCACTACAGCCTCAACCTGCTGGGCTCCGGCGATCCTTCCGCCTCAGCTTTCCAAGTAGCTGGAAC
>NW_007255459.1:244847-262614 GCF_000164805.1 Carlito syrichta
GCCTGGCCGAGAGAGTGAGACTCCAACTCAAAAAAAAAAAAAAAAAGAAAGAAAAGAATGTATACATTCTTAAAAAAAATACTGAAAACATTCATCTTAGCAACTTCTGATAAAAAGAAAAAAGACAAACTAGATTTTGATGTACCACTGACTTTTACCAAACTTGTAAGCGCTAGTTTATGAACAGGATCACAGCTCCTTTCCCAGTTACTAATACCCTGATTGCCTCAAATCCCCAGCGGGAATCACAGCTCTTTTCCAGTTACTGATACCCTGATTGCCTCAAATTCCTAGCAGGAAGTCCAAAACCCCTGCTGTAGAACCTAGACCTTGGTTCCTGCGGTGTTTCTCTGCAAAGGAGCCAGGGTCACCCCAGCATTCCTGTCTTCACTCTTGGAGTTGTAGAGATTGTGCTTTTTGATGTATTCTTGGACAAGATCTGGCACCAAGTAGCGAATGCTCTGGCCCCTCCGGAGGGCTCTCCGGATCTTCGTGGATGAGATGTCGTTAGGGATCCATTCGTACACCAGGTGAATGTTGCCCTGGTGCTGCCACAGCATGTCAGATTCATAGATGAACTTCTGAGCATCATTTCCAGCCCGAGTGATACATACCAGCCCATAGTCCGCCACGATTTGGGTGATATCCTCACTTTTCCACAGATTGGGAACACCGAAGGACTCTAAGAAATCTGCCCCACACAGCAGCTTGACCTTTGGCACACCTGGGAGGAAGAAGAGAAGAAGGAAACAGAGCTTTGGTTTGGGTTTGCTTTTTTTCTTTTTTTGAGTGGAAGTCTCACTCTGTCGTCCAGGCTGCTCACAGGCCACTGCAGCCTCAACCTGCCAGGCTCAGGTGATCCTTCCACCTCATCCTTCCAAGTAGCTAGAACCACAGGTGTGCACCACCATGGCCAGCTAATTTTTCTTGATTTATTGTAGAGACGAGGTCTCGCCAAGTTGCCAGGCTGGTCTCGAATCCCTGGGCTCAGGCAGTCCTCTCGCCACAGCCTCCCAAAGTGCTGGGATTACAGGCGTGAGCCACCACGTCCAGCCAGAGTTTGCTTTTCTAATAACCCCTGCATTGAAATGAAGGTGTGTGTGTTTCAAGAATGAGGGTCTACAGTTTTCATCAGATTCAGATTCCCAGAAGAGATTCAGGACACCCCCACGTTAAAGACCACCTCAAGAGAAATGAGTTCAGGGTGCCTTTGCTCTGCCTTCTTTCATAAAACTAACACGGAGCATTTCCAGACTCCCACAAGGATGTGGTGTGAAATGAAAACACCAGGGGCTTGCTCAGCTCTAGAGGCTTATCTGCTCTAGCTTGGAGTCCTGGGACACACACAAACCTTTGGATTTGGGCTCTAGGGATTTCTTCTGACTAGGGTCTTGCCTTTGTTCAGTCAACTTCCTCTTCCGTCCCAGTCTTTCAGGCGTAGGTGAGTTCTGTTGGTGACCATAGTTGCCAGCTTCCAGTTTCTCTTGATGGTGTCTAAAATGACAGAACAACAGAATGTTCCTCTTTCTCACAATGTTCCAGTACAATCTTGTTAACCAGAATGAATTCATTATCTCTAAGTGCCAGGAACTACACTACATCCTGGACATGGATTATCTGATTACATCTTCTCAACATGCTGTTTCATATATTTTTTTATTTTTGAGTTGGAGTCTCACTCTGTCGCCCAGGCTGGAGTGCAGTGACACACTCATGGCCACCGTGGCCTTGACCTGCTGGGCTCAGGCAATCCTTCCACCTCAGCCTTCCAAGTAGCTGGAACCACAAGTGTGTGCCACCATGCCCAGCTGATTTTTTGATTTACTGTAAAGACAAGATCTTACCATGTTGCCCAGGCTGGTCTCAAACCCCTGGGCTCAGGCAATCCTCTTGCCTCCACCTCCCAAAGTGCTGGAATTACAGGTGTGAGCCACCGTGCCCGGCCCATAAGTTTTATTATCCCCATATGGTGGGGGAAATGGAAGTTTAGCACGGCACACCCGGCTCCCAGTAGAATCCCTGGGACAGAAGAGGCATTCAATAACAATTTTTAAATGATTATTTATTGTTGTTATTATTACTTTGTAGAGGTGAGGGCTCACCATTGTGCCCGGGTTGGTCTTGAACTCCTGGGCTCACTGTTTCCGCCTCCCAAAGTGCTGGGGTTACAGGTGTGAGCCACCATGCCCGGCCATATTTTTATTTTTCAAGCATATTATTATACTGTTTCAAGCTCTGTTGCCCAGGCGAGCATGCAGTGGCTATTCAGAACCTGCCACAGGTCCCCCCGAGAAGTGTTTAGGTGGGACTGGGTATGGAGCAGTAGACAGTATCCTGCACTGTGGCTCATCAAAGGGACTTACTTTTCAGGCTTGGCAGTGAGAAGAGACTCCACTGCTTGATGGCAAAAAATTCTCCTGCCAGAGATCAAGCTCCTGGACCTCAGCCCCACCCAGCTCGCTCTGGCTTCATGGTAACCTCACGACCCACTACATAGTCAGCTCCGCTGCTCAGGAGGGAAGGGACTCAGTGGCAGGTTCTGGATGTGACTAAGATCCTGCAGGTAGGATTCTCTCCTGAGAGATTTGGGAGGCAGAAGCCACCATTCTGCAGCTGTGGAGCCTGACAAGCAATCTCTCAGGGTGTGAGTGTGGTGGCCAGGCTCCTCACAGTCCACTGTCCAGTCACCAACTTCAGGAGTCTGAGAATGACCAGGTGTGGTGGCCGACACCTGTAATCCCAGTGCTCTGGGAGGCCAAGGTGGGAGGATTGCTTGAGGCCAGGAGTTCAAGAAGCCTGAGACAGTTCAGTAGCAGCAGAAGCAGAATCGGTTTGCTGAGGTCCGACTGCAGCTAAGGAGACAGGACCTTAAAACACCCCAAATTCCCCTCCACTTGCCCTTCTACCACTCTTGCCTAAACGCCTAAGCTCCTTTCCTCTTCAAATACCCAGAGTGCTTTCGATTTCTTGCTCTGAACCCTAACTGTTCTGTTACGGTCAGTAACTGGCAAGGTTCAGAACACTAAGAACAGACATTAGACAGAAGGCCCTTCAGAAAGCACTTCTTTAAAATCTTGGGTTGAAGTCTCACTCTGTCTTCCTGGCTGGAGTGCAGTGCACGCTCACAGCCACTGCAGCCTCGACCTGCTGGGCTCAGGCGATCCTTCCGCCTTAGCCTTCCAAATAGCTGGAACTACAGGAACACACCACCATGCCTGGCTAATTTTTTAATTTATTGTAGAGATGCGGTCTCCCCAGGTTGCCCACACTGGTCTTGAACCCGCGGGCTCAGGCAATTCTCTCACCTCAGCCCCCCAAAGTGCTGGGATTATAGGAGTGAGCCACCATGCCCAGTCTCAGAAAGCCCTTTTATTCAAAGATAACATTAAGAAATAATTAGATGCTACTCTGGTTTCTGAACTCTTTTTTATTTTTGAGTTGGAGTCTCACTCTGTCGCCCATGCTGGAGTGCAGCCTCGACCTGCTGGGGTCCGGCGATCCTTCTGCCTCAACCCTCTAAGTAGCTAGAACTACAGGCATGTGCCACCATGCCTGGCTAATTTTTCTGATTTATTGTAGAGACGAGTTCTCATCAAGTTGCCCAGGTGGGTCTCGAACCCATGGGCTCAGACAATCCACTCGCCTCGGCCTCCCAAAGTGCTGGGATTACAGGCTGAGCCACAGAGCCCGGCTGGTTTCTGAACTCTTAACTGAAACAGTTTCAAAGGCATGAGTGAAGACATTATGATCCCCCATGCTGCCCTGCACACAAAATTAGGCCTGTCCATGATCAAGCAGCACTTGATGCTTCTCTTCCTTAAATTACCTACCTGTCTCTCTCTCTTATTATTTTGTGTGTGTGTGTGTGTGTGTGTGTGTGTGTGTGTGTGTGTGTTGGGATCTCATCTGTAGTCCAGGTTGGAGTACAGTGGCATGATTACAGCTCACTGTAGCCTTGACCTGCTAGGCTCAGGCAATCCCTCAGTCTCCTAAGTAGCGGGACTACAGGCACGTGACACCATGCTCAGCTAATTTTTAAAAATTTTTTGTAGAGACAAGGTCTTGCTATGTTGTCTAGTCTGGTCTCGAACTCCTAGGCTCAAGCGATCCTCCTGCCTCGGCCTCCCAAAGTGTTGGGATTACAGGTGTGCCCACTGCACTGGCCATCATTTATACCCAGGAAGACTGAACGACTATAACATCCCCTTACAATTTTGTCTTACTCATTTAGGGCACAGACAGGCTAGACAGGCGCCTTCTATTTTCTTTTTTTTTTTGAGTTGGAGTCTCACTCTGTCACCCAGACTAGAGTGCAATGGCCGCTCCCAGCCACCGCAGTCTCGACCTGCTGGGCTCCGGTGATCCTTCCACCTCAGCCTTCCAAGTAGCTGGAACTGCAGGCGCGCGCTACCACGTCTGGCTAATTTTTGATTTACTGTAGAGATGAGGTCTCACCAAGTTGCCCAGACGGGTCTCGAACCCGCGGGCTCAGGCAATCCACTCATCTCAGCCTCCCAAATGGCGGGATTACAGGCTGAGCCACCGAGCCCGGCTCCTTCTATTTTCTAACAGAGATATTGTGTAGAAGCAAACATGCAAGCATCTCAAAACGTAACGAAAGACATGGAGGTAAGGAATACCCATCCTCTGTTGCTGTGCTCTACACTCCAGAAGGAAATGTAAACTTCCACTGGAGAGGCATAGCCGAAGCCTTTCCAGCCCTGGCGACAATTCTGCAAATCTGTATGTTCACAGATGCAGGCAGCATTGAAACATGGCAAAAAGACACAGGAGCTCCCTTTGCCACCCACAGACAAAGCTGATTCACCATGGATACCTTAGCACCTTAACAGTCTCTATCCACTCTTTCTGAAGACTTTCCCATGTGTCCACTTCCACCCATTCTGAATTCTTGGTGGCCAGTTCTGCCATGATAACTCGGTGATGGGCAGGGATGAGTCCTTTCTTCTTGTATGCATCACCAACAGGAGAAATGATGCCTTTGATGACTGTGTATTTTCCTGGATAAAGAGTTAGGTTTGATTATAAGGTATAATAAATTAGATTTTATACATTGGAAATATTATAACCAATATTGTTTTGTAATCACAGATTCCCTCCCTTTTTTTTGTGAGTTGGAGTCTCACTCCTTTACCCAGGCTGGAGTGCAGTGGCACGCATGTTCATGGTCACTCCAGCGTGGACCTGCTGGGCTCTGGCCATCCTTCCGCCTCAGCCTTCTGCGTAGCCGGAACTACAGATGCACGCTACCATGTCTGGCTATTTTTAAAATTTTATTGTAGAGACGAGGTCTCACCAAGTTGTCTGGGCTGGTCTTGAACCCGTGGGCTCAGGCAATTCACTCGCCTCGGCCTCTCAAAGTGCTGGGATTACAGGCTGAGCCACCGAGCCCGGTCCCTCCCCTTTTTAAAAAAAAACAGGGATTCAGGTTTATTAATTGATTGATCAATTCATTGAAACTCTGGTAAAATATACTTAAAATGTACCACTGTAACCATTTTAAGTGGACATTTCTGTGATATTAAGTACATTCACACTGATGTACAACCATCACTGCTATCCATCTCTAGAACTGTCTCATCTTCCACAACTAAAACTCTGCATCCATTAAATACTAACCATTCATTCCCCTGCACAGGTTACATTGTGATTGATGTGACCAAATTATTTTGTCAAAAGCTTTTATCAATTTAGAGGGTGCATGCAAGAGTCCACTTCTCTCCAACTTCCTTTTTTTTTTGAATTGGAGTCTCACTCTGTTGCCCAGACTGGAGTGCAGTGGCACACTCCCAGTCACCACAACCTCGACCTGCTGGGCTCCAGCGATCCTTCTGCCTCCGCCTTCCAAGTAGCTGGAATTACAGGCATGCACTACCACGCCTGGCTAATTTTTGATTTATTGTAGAGATGAGGTCTCACCAAGTTGCCCGGGTGGGTCTCGAACCTGCAGGCTCAGGCAATCCACTCACCTCAGCCTCCCAAGTGCGGGATTACAGGCTGAGCCACCGAGCCGGCTCTCTCCAACTTCTGATACTTAATACTATCATGTTTTAATACTTTTGTCAGTGTGATGGGCATACTAGATATCATTTTTTATTTGAGTTCCCTGATTATCAGGATTATCAGCCAGTTTTACCATCCACACATCCATCTACCTATCAGCATACTGCATGATCATGTATGTAATAAAAAAATCTATAAATATACAAAGTCTGTATATATACAAATATTTGCATGTAAATTCATACAAGTCTGGAAGGACATATTTTTAACTGTTTTTTTTTTTTTTAAGGCAGAGTCTCACTCTGTCACCCAGGTTGGAGTGTAGCTCCTAGCTACTGCAGCCTTGACCTGCTGGGTTCAGGCGATCCTTCCACCTCAGCCTTCCAAGTAGCTGGAACTGCAGGCATGAACCACCACACCCATCTAATTTTTTGATTAATTGTAAAGACACGGTCTCGCCAAATTGCCCAGGCTGGTCTTGAACCCCTGAACTCAGGCAATCCTCTCGCCTCAGCCTCCCAAAATGCTGAGATTACAGGTGTAAGCCACCACGCCTGGCCTACTTTAAACTGTTAAGAGGCCAGGTGTGGTGGCTTATACCTGTAATTCCAGCACTTTGGGAGGCAGAGGCAAGAGGACTGCCTATAATCCCAATAAAGTTCAAGGCTGCAGTAACTACTGCTGTAATCGTGCCACTGTGCTCTAGTCTGGGCGACAGAGTGAGTCTCCAAACTCAAAAAATAAAATAAAATTAAAAAATCGCCATGTATATATTTATTATAAGAGACTAAATACGTTATAAAAGAGTAAATATTTATATATTTACCCAATATAGTTACCTGTATTGGGATTACAGGTATGAGTCACCACGCCCAGGTCAAATTTCTAGTTTAGAAAAACCATTATGGGCTAGGATGCAGTGGCTCAGCCTGTAATCTTCCAGCCCTTTGGGAGGCCGAGGCAAGAGGATTGCTTGAGCCCGGGGGGTTCGAGACCAGCCTGGGCAACTTGGTGAGACCTCGTCTCTACAATAAATCACACACACAATAAACTAGCTAGGCATGGTAGCATGTGTCTGTAGCTCCAGCTACTTGGAAGGCTGTGGCACTGCACTCCAGCCTAGGTGACAGAGTGAGACTCCAACTAAAACAAACAAACCACCCAAAAGAAAAAAAACCGCCGGGCTCGGTGGCTCAGCCTGTAATCCCACGCCTTTGGGAGACCGAGGTGAGTAGATTGCCTGAACCCGTGGGCTCGAGACCCACCTGGGCAAGTTGGTTAGACCTCATCTCTACAATAAATCAAAATGAGCCAGGCGTGGTAGCACGCGCCTGTAGTTCCAGCTACTTGGAAGGCTGAGGCAGAAGGATTGCCGGAGCCCAGCAGGTCGAGGCTGCAGTGGCTGGTCACTGCATTCCAGTCTGGGTGACGGAGTGAGACTCCAACTCAAAAAAAAAAACCATTATGGAATAATGTAGACAAAACGCCAGTGGAGAAAGGGAGAATAGATTAAAGAGCAGGGCACTGTGGCATCAGGCTAGCTGGGTGCAGATTTGCCTCCAACAGCAAGTGCTTGCTCTGCTCTGACCTCCCTTGTCCCACTCACACGATTTCTTTACTCTCTACAAAGTCACTGAGGAAAAGAAACAGTATTTACATGCACAGATATAAACCCGTTATGAGTGACTCCCTGGATGAGGTGGAATGATATAAAAGCAATGTTTCCTTATGAAACAAAAACTCAAGTTTTAAGGATTAGAATATCATTACTGTTTCTTCCAATAGACTCTAAGTATATAAATCTGAATTTTTTTGGCAAGTTGCTCAATTCTTCCTGGACAAACCTCACCCTCTTTCTTGGCTAAGTCTCTGATCATGAGAACAGGGCAGCAGGTTTGTACCCAGTTGACCAAATGTGTATTCTGACAGACCCAGTTATATTGTTCTCTGGTCTTAAGATGCTTTTGGTTACTTTCCTACCTGTTCCATTCATGTAGTCCTTGGCCAGCTCAAACAACCTGAGGTGCATGTTGGTGATGGGATTAAAGGAACCACAAGCAAGAAGAACTACTTCTGTCTTCTCTGAATTTTCCATGTTAAGAATTTGAAGTTGTTGGTCTAAATAGAAAACAGTGACACCTTCCTCATTGTCTACAAAGGAAACAAAATAAGTTCAGTGACAGATATTCTGATAGCCTTCCATGTTCTCAATCCAAACAGATGGATAAACAAACTTGGCTTCAATGAGTATGCTAGACGAACTGCAAACACGGCTCTGTTTCTCCATCTCTCCTTGTCATCATGAATTTGCAGCTCTTACCATAAAGGGATGGAATCGACTTCCCCACTCTTTGTGACTTACTTCAGTCAAAAGAACGCAGCAGAAGTGACAATGTGCCAACTCTGAGTCTAAGCGGCTGGCTTTGTACACTTCCACTCCTTTTGGACTGCTGCCTCTGCCAGGAGAATAAGGCCAGGTTAGACTGTTGGGGGACAACAGAACACGTGGGAGAATGGATGCTCCAGTGGACTGACTCCCATCTGCTCCATATGTGACTGCAGTGGCTCAGAGCAACCACACCACAGCCAACCTGCTCAGACACACGAGCAAGCCCAGGTGAGATCGAGCAAGCTGAACTTGCATCAGCAAACAGGCTGGCCTAGGTCTCATGAGCCAAAACGAATGTTTATGGCTGTATGCCACTCAAGTTTTGTCACTGCACTACGTGGCCACAGTTAATTGACACATTTATATTATTATTACTACCAAATATAACTCGATTACCAACCTGCCCTTCCAAATGGTGTTTTGTCTTTTAATCAACATGATCATATAATATCACTTTCCACTGAAAAATATTTAATTTAATTTAATTTATTTATTTATTTTGAGTTGGAGTCTCATTCTGTTGCCCAGGCTGGGGTGCAGTGGCATGCTCATGGTCACCATAGCCTCGACCTGCTGGGCTCAGGCGATCCTTCCACTTCAGCCTCCCAAGTGGCTGAAACTACAGGCACGCACCACCACGCCTGGCTAATTTTTTTGATTTATTGTAGAGATGACGTCTCACCAAGTTGCCAGGTCGGTCTTGAACCTGTGGGCTCTGGCAATCCTCTCACCTCGGCCTCCCAAAGTGCTGGCATTATAGGTGTGAGCCACCGCGCTCAGCCCTGAATAATATTTTATAATTTATAAACCTCTTTTTCATAACAATTATTCCATTTGATCCCTCCATAACCCTAATGAAGCAATGCAAGATATATGATTTTAAATTTTTGTTAAACTAATTTATGCTTATAGATTTAGAAATCATAGGGTGAAATCCCAGCACTTTGGGAGGCTGAGGTGAGTGGACTGCCTGAGCCCGAGGGTTCAAGACCCACCCAGTCAACTTGGCGAGACCTCGTCTCTACAATAAATTTTTAAAAATTAGCCAGGTGTGGTAGCGCGCGCCTGTAGTTCTGGCTACTTGGAAGGCTAAGGCGGAAGGATTGCTGGAGCCCAGCAAATTGAGGCTGTGGTGGCCGGGAGCATGCCACTGCACTCTAGTCTGGGCGACAGAGTGAGACTCCAACTCAAAAAAAAAAAGAGAGAGATAACCACTCTGAGAACTTATACTTCCAGTGATGCAGTCTTGTTTAAAATATTTTGAGAACTTTTGGGAACTTATTTGTAGAGCTTGAAGCTTTTTTTTTTTTTTGAGTTGGAGTCTCACTCTGTCACCCAGGCTGGAGTATAGTGGCACACTCAGGCCACCACAGCCTTGACCTGCTGAGTTCAGGTGATCCTTCCAAATAGTTGGAATTATAGGGACGCACAACCACGCCTGGCTAATTTTTTGATTTATTGTAGAGATGAGGTCTTACCAAGTTGCCCAGGATGGTCTTGAACCCATGGGCTCAGGTAACCCTCTCACCTCAGTCTCCCAAAGTGCTGGAATTATAGGTGTGAGCCACCACGCTGGCCTGAAGCATTTTTATAACTAACATGGAAATATAGCAAATGACAATAAACACATAACAGGCATATGCTACTTTTCAGCTTATAAAATTATTTTAGGCCAGGCTCAGTGGCTCAGCCTGTAATCCCAGCACTTTGGGAGGCCGAGGCGAGTGGATTGCCTGAGTCCGTGGATTTGAGACCAGCCCAGGCAACTGGTGAGACCTGTCTCTACAATAAAATAAAAAAAAAGCTGGGCGTGGTGGCACACATCTGCAGTTCCGGCTACTCGGAAGGCTGAGGTGGAAGGATCGCTGGAGCCCAGAAGGTTGACGCTGGGGTGACTGTGAGTGTGCATGCCACTGCACTCCAGCCTGGGAGAAGGAGTGAGACTCCAACTCAAAAAAAAAAAAAAAAGAAAAATTATTTCATACACATTATCATTTAATCTTTGCCACAAAAGACAAAATTTGGCTGAAAGCATTTTGTGTGTTCCAAATAACGATCTATAGTTGTTTAGTTTTTCCAGTTAATCTTCTACAATTAGACTTTGAGGTTTTCCTTTTTCCTTGAGTCAGGGTCTTGCTCTGTCGCCCAGGCTACCAGACTGGAGTGCAGTGGCTCACAACTCACCGCAGCCTCGCCCTCCTGGGCTTAGGTGATCCTTTAGCCTCCCAAGTAGTAGGTACTGCAGGCATGTGCCACCACACCTGGCTAATTTTTTGATTTTTTGTAGTGATAAGGTCTTGCTATGCTGCCCAGGCTGGTCTTGAGCTCCTGGGCTCAAACAATCCACCAGTCTTGACTCCCAAAGTGTTAGGATCACAGGTGTGGGCCACCATGCCCAGCCTGGACATTTAGGTCTAATTTTTCACTATTACAAACATCTCAACAAAGAAATAATGGGTTAAAAATGAATCGGAAATTAAGGCTACAGAACACGTCACTGTGCACTTCTAAGACTTGCCAGTACTCGGAAGACCGGTGTCAGAGACTATATATTTGTAGCCCAATAGTGCTCAGAGCCGACTGCCAGGCTGGCCAGCCTGCTTTTGTCCAGACTTTATGCTCTCAGTGGACAAAACCTGCGAGAAGTATACCAGGGCTGGAGTTCAGATCTCCCACCTCCCAGGATCCCTCTCCAAGAAGGTGGGAGGTGAGCTAGGAGAGTGTACACCAAAACTCAGCCCTCAGAGCTAAGTTGAGGAATGTGAACTTTAGCCCCTTAGACAATGGGAAACTTCGAAAGGTCTCTGAGCAATGGAGGATGACAGGGTTCTAAAAAAAAGTGTTCCAGAAAAATAACATGAGACGGGTCTTAAGGCCCTTTATTTGGTTGTGTGAGCTTGATTTAATCACTTAACCCTGCCTCTTTAGTTTCCTCGCCAGTACTAAGGGGATGACAGGACCAACCTCGGTTATTATGAGGCTAATACATAATAAATGTTTAGCATACTGCCTGGCACAGTGTTGCAATGAATGACAGCTGAAATTTATGAGGAAAGTGATGATATAGATGATGGTGATGATGTGGATTAATTGGGAGGGGCAAAACAAGACAGGAAGGGTAGCTATAAAGTCACAAGGGCCTCAACTGAAGTAGTCAGTGGAAATGAAAACAAGAAACATAACTAGGCTGGGCGCGATGGCTTATGCCTGTAATCCCAGCACTTTGGGAGGCCGAGGTGAGACGATTGCCAGAGTCCAGTGGTTCGTGACCAGCCTGGGCAACATGGCGAGACCTCATCTCTACAATAAATCAAAAAAGAATTAGCCGGCCTAGTGGTGCACATCTGTAGTTCTAGCTACTTGGAAGGCTGAGGTAGAAGGGTCGCTTGAACCCAGCAGGTTGAGGCTGCGTTGGCCATGAGTATGCCACTGCACTCCAGCTGGGGCAACAGAGTGAGAGCCCAACTCAAAAAAAAAAAGAAAGAAAAAGAAACATAACTGAGGCCTTCCCCAGACATGGCACGGTGGTGGGATTACAGGGGCACAGTTAATTGTTGATACAAAAAAAGGAGAAGGGTCAGTCATGGTCAACATGGCATTAAAAAAGTAAGTTAATAGATAAGAATGATTTCAATATCCTACCTTTTAGTTATCATCCCGAGAATGATACCAGAATTCACTTGGAGCTTGTATCCGGCCCTCCTATCCCCGCTCTGCCCCCTACTTCCCACACAAAGTACCTGTGGTATCATGGGCTGGTGATGAATATAACATCCCACAGTACCAAGAGGTAGCTGCCCGCCTGAGCATGCGCTCAAAGACCGTGGTGGGGGGAGGGGGGACTGGTGCTGCCTGTCAGTCCCAGCCCCGCCCATCTCAGGTTTCAGGTGCCTTTTCCCCAGAGAGGATGAGATAGAGGAAAGGTAAGGCTGAACGCATCAGGTATGGGTCCTCAAGGGAGCTGCCTGTGGTCCAGAAACAATTCAGGGAAGGCTGGAACCTTGGGAATGAGTTCAAGTTTCCAGGTGATCCCCAAGGGAGAGGGAAGGGCTAGAGGTGGGTGATCTCTCAGCATAAAGGAAGCTGTCTTTCTGCTTTGTCATGTTCATAACCTGTCTCAAATATCCAGCTCAGTTCCACTCATTCTCTGTGAACACAGCGAACCTGAGCTAAGGCTAGACTCAAAGCCTTAAAGCCACAGATGGGCTAAGGTTACAGCGAGCTCTGACTTCAGCCCAAGGTGGGTTTAAAAGTATCAGGATCTGTCCCTCTCCCAGGGAATACTCCCTCTGTATCCCTGGGGGTATGTGTGTGCCTAGGAAGGGGGTCATGGCAGATAGTGGAACAGCAGGAGTAGTCTGGAAGCTGCAAGGGGATGTCTGGGATCCTTCCTGCCTTGCTTCAGGTACCACGAGACCAGCGTCACCATGATCCACTTCTGTTTGGCCCACACAGCCTATCACTTGCACTGCTGGCTGCCGAGAACTCATCAGCTCAGGCTGTAAGTGTCTGTCCCCCCGCTCTTTGACAATGAATTCATTTCCTTCTGAGGCAGACTTGAGATTTAACTAAAACTTACTTTTTATTTTAAAATTCTGACCTTTTTAAATTTTAAAAACACTGAGTATAAACATTAATGTAACATTTTATGGACATCAAGCCAGTTTTTAAAATATCAACTTTTCAAAAGGAACACGTAAATCTGTTTGGCTCTCCCTGTCGCATGTCTCAGGACGCTCAATATTAAACCTGAGTTGGCCAACTGCTATATAACACAACGGACCTGACCACATCTTAGAACTGACATCTCTAAGAGGACGCTATTCCTTTGAAAATAGTAACTTGAAGCACAGAGCTATATTCTTGTTTCAACAATGCCACCAAAGTTTTAAGTGCTCTGGGGGTATATTTTGAAATTACTTATTCTTTTGAGTACCTTCACTGGGGATAAATCTGTCTTTGGAGGGTATATTTGAATTCTGCAAATATTCTAAAGTCATTCGGTGTTAAATCCAGTTAATAAAAATAAGTAATCAAGTTTGGTGGCTCATCTTGTAATCCCAGCACTTTGGGAAGCCAAGGTGAATGGATTGCCTGAGCTCATGGGTTCAAATCCAGCCCAAACAACTTGGCGAGACCTCTTCTCTACAATAAATAAAAAAAAATTAGCTGGGTGTGGTAGTGTATGCCTGTAGTTCTGGCTACTTGGAAGGTTGAGGCGAAAGTATCACCAGAGCCCAGCAGGTGGACACTGGGGTAGCTGTGAGTGTGTCATGTATTACAGCCTGGGTGACAGAGTGAGACTCTAACTCAAAAAATAAAATAAAATAAGTAATCAAGATGGATAATACAGTTTATAGTGAAGAAAAGAGCTAGAAATATTAGTTTATGGGGAAGATTTTCTTATATGCCCTGGAAGCTATGTATGTGTAATTTCAAGAATTTCAGAAATGTTTTGAGCGGTAACAGCACTTTCATTTGGTTGTACGAGTTGCAGTAGGTAGATTAACTCTTGGTTTTTCAGTCACACTCATGGCAATCATCTGCCTGGAGACAGAGTCACAACAGCCTAGAAAGTCACTATGCGTCTCAGACCTGGGTTCAAATTCTAGCTATTCTCTTGCTCTCTGTCAAGTGAGGATAAAACAAAAAGTTGATAGGCTACAATATGGAAGGGAACCTTCACTAGCACCCAACCATGCTGGCATCCTGATCTCAGAACTATAAGAAATAAATCTGGCCGGGTTCGGTGGCTCAGCCTGTAATCTGCGAGGTGAGTGGACTGCCTGAGCCCACGGGTTCGAGACCCACCTGGGCAACTTGGCGAGATCTCATCTCTACAATAAACCAAAAAAATTAGCCGGGCGTGGTAGCGCGCGCCTGTAGTTCCAGCTACTTGGAAGGCTGAGGTGGAAGGATCGCCGGAGCCCAGCAGGTCGAGGCTGCAGTGGCCAGGAGCGGCCACTGCACTCCAGTCTGGGCAACAGAGTGAGACTCCAACTCAAAAATAAAAAGAAAGAAAGAAAGAAAGAAGGAAAGAAGGAAAGAAGGAAAGAAAGAAAGAAAGAAAGAAAGGAAGAAAGGAAGAAAGAAAGAAAGAAAGAAGGAAAGAAGGAAGGAAGGAAGGAAGGAAGGAAGGAAGGAAAGAAAGAAGGAAAGAAGGAAAGAAGGAAAAAAGGAAGGAAGGAAGGAAGGAAAGAAGGAAGGAAGGAAGGAAGGAAAGAAAGAAGGAAGGAAGGAAGGAAGGAAGGAAGGAAAGAAGGAAGGAAGGAAGGAAGGAAGGAAAGAAGGAAAGAAGGAAAGAAGGAAAGAAAGAAAGAAAGAAAGAAAGAAAGAAAGAAAGAAAGAAAGAAAGAAAGAAAGAAATTTAACATTTTAGATGAAAAAAACCCCACAAGTTCTAGCGTGTTTGTCCTTGGACAAGACACTTAAATCTTTCTGAGTCTTGGCCTGGGAAGGTAGCCCACACCTGTAATTCTAGCACTTTGGAAGGCCAAGGCAGGAGAATCGCTTGAGCCCAGGAGCTGGAGACCAGCCTGGGCAACATAGTGAGACACCATCTCAATTTATGAAAATCTTTAAAATTCAACAAAGAAAAACAAAGGAAACTTTTTGAGTCTCAGTTACCTTATTTATAAAATGGGGAACCATGCTCCCCATCTCATAGGAATTTTGTACATGTTAAATGAGATAATGCATGTAAAAAGTTTGATACATTTGTCCACCAATTAGGAACATTAGTGACTCTTAATATTACTTATGAGTTGTTTTATTTATTTACTTATTTATTTTTTTTGAGTTGGAGTCTCACTCTGTCGCCC
Organism: Carlito syrichta; assembly: GCF_000164805.1. Taxonomy (NCBI): domain Eukaryota; kingdom Metazoa; phylum Chordata; class Mammalia; order Primates; family Tarsiidae; genus Carlito; species Carlito syrichta. Next base: position 260,082 of record NW_007255459.1, read on the forward strand.
AGACTGGAGTGCAGTGGCCGCTTCCGGCCAACGCAGCCTTGACCTGCTGGGCTCCGATGATCCTTCCACCTCAGCCTTCCAAGTAGCCGGAATTACAGGCGTGCGCTACCACGCCCGGCTGATTTTTTTATTTATGGTAGAGATGAGGTCTGGCTGCCCAGGCGGGTCTCGAACCCGCGGGCTCAGGCAATCCACTCACCTCAGCCTCCCAAAGGCGCGGGATTACAGGCTGAGCCACCGAGCCCGGCTTATGAGTTGTTTTACAGCATTAAACTACAGTCACAGTGGCTGGGCATGGTAGCTCACACCTATAATCCCAGAACTTTGGGAGGCAGAGGCAGGAGAATAGCTTGAGCCCAAGAGTTTGAGACTAGCCTGGGCAATATAGTGAGATCTTGTCTCTATAAAAAGTGGAAAAAAATTAGCCGGGCATGGTGGCACTTGTCTGTAGTCCCAGCTTCTCACGAGGCTGAGGTGGAAGGATCACTTGAGCCTAGGTGGTCAAGGGTGTGGTGAGCTAAGATTGTGCTGCACTCCAGCCTGGGTAACAGAGTGAAACCCTGTCTCAAAATAAATAAATAAATACAATAAAATAAAATTACAGTTATGGTAAAGGAACCAAGGTTCTAAAGATTCCCTAGAGATCAGTATGTCTGCTACATATTAGGAACTCAATAACTTAATAAATGGTGGCTATTATTAACACTGAAATATTATTAGATATAATTTTGTTCTAATGGGATAGATTTCAATTCATCTTTGCTATTATTAAAACTTTACCTCTGTAGTTTAATGTAACATTGCCATGAAACTGAACCTGAATTTGGTCTCTTGAAGTCATTTTATCACTCAACAAGTAATGTAACATGTAACTCACTGTCCTGTACAGCTGGGTGACAGTGTTCTTGTTTGGGATCACCACTCTGGGCCTCGAGTTCTACGTGCTGCTAAGGTAAGTTCTGGCTTGCAGCTCTGCGTGCATATGCCTTGTCTGTGGGGAAGCTCTGGGTGCTCTCTGTGATTCCTGCTCTGTGTTTAACTGCAGCCTGCCCCATTGTTTCTGCCATTATGGAGACCACCCACTTCACCTCTTTGAAAAGTCAAACATCTAATACAGTGAGGATGTCTGGGACTGGGGCAGATTGAATTTAACTTTTCATCAACACCTACTTCTTCTAGTGTAAAAAGCCATTAAATGAGTGACAATGAGGGCACCAAGGTCTCAGTTGACTGATTTTCCTCGAGAGCAGTCCCAATGGTCTAGCATGAGCTCACGTATGCAGGGTTGAGCGTGACACAGGCATACTAAACCTAATTACGATTTGATATGTTATTTCAGAGTCTACCTTGGAAATCAGTCCTGGCAAAAACAGTCAGTCAGTTAATAACTTCAATTCTAACAAACATGAAAACTGAGACTCCAGTTAAGTGGAAGGACAGAAAGCTTCCACACTCCTTGTAATCAGCCTAACTCAAACTTGCCAGCTTCTATTACAGGAGGCTTGTGAAGTAAGGCCCATCTCCTTACTCCAGGTCAGAAGTTCCACAAAGTACTTTGTCATCAAAATATCAAAGTAGCATGAATTAGACAAATGGTAAACATTATTTGTCTACCATTTATGAAAATTAATAACTCTATTTACTTGTGGAGTGTTTTACAGCCTTAATTTGTGGTCATAGTAAAAGAACCAAGGTTCTAAAGAGAAGTAGGCTGCCTGAAGCCAAGATCACCCAGTGCCAGAATTGGAATTAGAATTCAAGGATTTGTTGTAATAAGTAATAAATTAACATATCACCCGGTATGTTGACTTCAGGCCCAGATCTTCTCGATACTGCAGCCAGCCTCTCTTGTCCAACCTGGTTGGTAATATCATCTGGACTTTCTTCACAATTGGTAAGGGTGCAGTTATTGTCAAGCATGTATAATTGTCTACTATTTGCCAGACACTGCTAGAACAAAAATGGCTATGACAGGACTTCTTGCTCTTCAGACACTCACAAACTAGACCTTAAGAAAAAATTCACACCTAAAGAATCAGAAGGGAACCTTTAAAACTTCCTCAATATCTCTTTTAGCTCTCCTGCAATTTGAGTATAAGACCAAGTTAAGTTAAATATCAATGCTGTGTGTTGTAAATTCTTAATAGTTATTATAATGTTAAAGTACTAGATTTAGTTACTTGTTCAATAAATGGCTACTGAGCAGATGATACTGGGTAGAAAAGCAGGGATGACGACTTGAAGTCAAAAGTGATACAGAAGAATTGGTCTCTGAGATATGGAGACGTTTTAGGAATAGTTCTTTTTTTTTTTGAGTCGGAATTTCTCTCTCACCCAGGCTGAAGTGCAATGGCATGATCATAGTCACTACAGCTTTGACTTTCTGGGCTCAGGTGATCCTTCCACCTCAGCCTTCCAAGCAGCTGGGACTACAGGCATGGATGCCATGTCCAGCTAAATTTTACATTTATTGTAGAGCCGAGTTCTCACCATGTTGCCCACGCTGGTCTCAAACTCCTGGGCTCAGGTGATC
>NW_007255459.1:262634-265297 GCF_000164805.1 Carlito syrichta
TCGCCCAGACTGGAGTGCAGTGGCCGCTCCCGGCCACCGCAGCCTCGACCTGCTGGGTTCCGGCGATCCTTCCGCCTCAGCCTTCCAAGTAGCCAGAATTACAGGCATGTGCTACCACGCCCGGCTGATTTTTTTATTTATTGTAGAGATGAGGTCTCGCTGCCCAGGCGGGTCTCGAACCCGCGGGCTCAGGCAATCCACTCACCTCAGCCTCCCAAAGGCGCGGGATTACAGGCTGAGCCACCGAGCCCGGCTTGTAAATTCTTAATAGTTATTATAATGTTAAAGTACTAGATTTAGTTACTTGTTCAATAAATGGCTATTGAGCAGATGATACTGGGTAGAAAAGCAGGGATGACGACTTGAAGTCAAAAGTGATACAGAAGAATTGGTCTCTGAGATATGGAGACGTTTTAGGAATAGTTCTTTTTTTTTTTGAGTCGGAATTTCTCTCTCACCCAGGCTGAAGTGCAATGGCATGATCATAGTCACTACAGCTTTGACTTTCTGGGCTCAGGTGATCCTTCCACCTCAGCCTTCCAAGCAGCTGGGACTACAGGCATGGATGCCATGTCCAGCTAAATTTTACATTTATTGTAGAGCCGAGTTCTCACCATGTTGCCCACGCTGGTCTCAAACTCCTGGGCTCAGGTGATCCTCTCGTCTTGGATTCCCAAAGTGCTGGGATTATAGGGATGAACCACCACATCTGGTCAGGAACATCTTTTTTTTTTTTTTTTTTTGAGTCGGAGTCTCACTCTGTTGCCCAGGCTGGAGTGCAGTGCATTGCTCACGGGCACCGCAGCCTTGACCTGCTGGGCTCAGGTGATATTTCCACCTCAGCTTTCCAAGTAGCTGGAATTATAGGCGCCATGCCTGGCTAATTTTTTGATTTATTGTAGAGACAAGGTCTCATCATGTTGCCCAGGCTGGTCTCAAACCAGTGGGCTCAGGCAATCCTCTTGCCTCGGCCTTCCAAAGTGCTGGAATTACAGGTGGGAGCCACTGCACCTGACCAAGAACATCTTAACTAGTCCACTTTGATTATATTTTCCTTTATATGTGCTTGTAAAAGTGATACATTATTTAAACAAAAACTATGCCTAAATTTTTTTAAATGAAAAAATAATTGCTGAGTGTCTTAGGCATTTGTTCTAGGCCTAAGAATCTCTTACTAAATCATAAGAGGCAACACAGTATAATGGTGATAAGCACTGGCATCAGAGACTGGCTCAAAAACTCTACAATCACATAAGTTACTTAAACCTCCCTGAGTTTCCCTTTCACCATTTATAAAATGGAGATTAAAAATACCTGTATCGCTAGCTGGGCACTTTTGGAGGCTGAGGCAGGGGAATTGCTTGAGCCCAGGAGTTTGAGACCAACCTAGGAAACATGGTGAGATGTCACCTCTACTAAAAAATAAAAAATAGCCAGTCGTGATAACTTGTGCCTGTAGTCTCAGCTACTTGGGAGGCTAAGGTGGGAGGACCGCTTGATCCCAGGCGGTCAAAGCTGTGGTGAGCCATGATCATACCATTGCACTCTAGCCTGGGTGACAGAATGAGACCTGACTCAAAAAAAAAAAAAACAATTGTTCGCATCACAGTTTTTCTGTAAGGTTTAACTGAGATGAAGGAATCATTAAAAAAAAAAATAACACTGTCATCAGTGTTACTAATAATAAATATACAACTGTGCTGTGGAGGATGGTCCGGGAAAAGAAAAACAAAATAATGAAGCATGCAACCTTTTCAGCCATAACCCCCATCTTTCTCTCTCTGCAGTGTCAAATTCTCTTAATCCCTGACAACCCAGCTCAGATGTTGCCTCCTCCAGAAGAAAGTGTCCTGATATGAGTGTCCCTCATTTGTGGTCTCACAGCATTTAACTCTTTCTTCTCACACATTCTGTCTCCCACTGCAGTATGTTCTGCATGTCTGTCTCTTTCCCATCAATTAAAAAAAAAAAAAAAGACAATAATATAACCTATATCAAAGAAAAAACTTATTCCAGTGAGTCTTTGAGCATTTGTTTCACAGTAGGAAAACAAGAAAACAAATTATATTTAGGTTTGCAGTCAAGAATATGTTTCTGAGATGATCAAACCTATAAACCAATGAAATGCTGTTCCCTGTTCTTTTAGGTTTTACTGTGCTGCTTACTCAGATGCAACCAGTCCCTCAGGCACTAAAGTGGATGTTTTCTGCATTTGGTGTGGGATCCTTCAGTGAGGGAATCTACACTATGGTGTTAACAGTTTTGGCAAGAGATTGCGTATGTTTTTAAATAATGCATTTCTAAAGACTCATCTTAATCTGAAAGCTTGGCTGTAAATAACATACCACTAGTCTTCAATATTTATTTTCTACTTACACTAAAATAAAGATTATGTAGAGATGAAATTTCTAGTCAGATACATGTCACAGTTAAACATTTCACACACTAGGGAAAGTTTAAAAATTCCACAAAAGATTTTTCTTTACTAGAATTTTCCAAAGTGGTTAAGCTATTAATCAACAATGGAGTTGGGCTCGGTGGCTCAGCCTGTAATCCCGTGCTTTGGGAGGCTGAGGTGAGTGGATTGCCTGAGCCTGCGGGTTCAAGACCCGCCTGGGCAACTTGGCAAGACCTCATCTCTACAATAAATAAAAAAAAACTAG
>NW_007255459.1:265439-272178 GCF_000164805.1 Carlito syrichta
TGAGACTCCAACTCAAAAAAAAAAAAAAAGGGACAATGGAGCTGCTGAATGGGGTTTGGCACATTAAGCAGAAAGACTTCTATTTCTTTTTTTCTTTATTTTTTTTGAGTTGGAGTCTCACTCTGTCGCCCAGACTGGAGTGCAGTGGCCGCTGCCAGCCACCGCAGCCTCGACCTCCTGGGCTCCGGCAATCCTTCCGCCTCAGTCTTCCATACTTCTATTTCTTACTAAATTGGCACTTTCCTTTAAATCCTTGTGGCAAAATATTTTAAATACACATTTCTATTAAAAGACAAAGTAGCTGGGCATGGTGGCTTAAGCCTGTAATTCCAGCACTTTGGGAGATGGAGGCGAGATCTCATCTCTACAATAAATCAAAAAATTAGCTGGGCGTGGTGGCATGCACCTGTAGTTCCAGCTACTTAGAAAGCTAAGTAGCAGAAGGATCGCCTGAGGATAGCAGGTCAAGGCTACGGTGGCCATGAGTGTGCCACTGCACTCCAGCCTTGTGACAGTGAGACTACAACTCAAAAAAAAAAGAGAGAGAGACAAAGTATTCCTCATAGCACCTTTTCTTTCTCATATATAGGAAAAAACAACCCCCGAACTTTACTACTTGTCTGTGCTGCTGTCAGTGAGCAGCTTAACTTCTACAGGTAAGCAAAAAAGCCCCAAGTAACCTGTCCCTGTCAAAGCCTTACCAGTCCTCCAAGGGGAAATAACTACTCAACCAGAACTGGTATACTGCAAGGGGAAGCCCCAGTTCCTCCAGCAGAGGTCCAAGAAGCTAAGAATGAAAAGCTGAGAGCCGAACTCGGTGACTAAGCTTGTAATCCCAGCGCTTTGGGAGGCTGAGGTGAGTGGATTGCCTGAACCCGTGGGTTCGAGACCCGCCTGGGCAACTTGGCGAGAGCTCATCTCTACAATAAATCAAAAAATTAGCCAGGTGTGGTAGCACGCTCCTGTAGTTCCAGCTACTTGGAAGGCTGAGGCAGAAGGATCGCCGGAGCCCAGCAGGTCGAGAATGCAGTGGCTAGGAGCGGCCACTGCACTCCATCCAGTCTGGGTGACAGAGTGAGACTCCAACTCAAAAAAAAAAAAGAAAGAAAGAAAAGCAGAGACAAGAAAAGGGGCGGAGAGGGATGGGCTATGCAAAGTCATCCTCCTCACATGACTTCTACTCCACTTAATGACACCCCATTATTCATCCTGCAGTGCTTTTCTCAAGCATGGGGCTGATCTGGTTGGCCAGGGTGACCTGTCCCAGGCCGGATGCTAACCTAACAGTCTGAAGCTGGCAACTGGGTCCTGTGGTCTCCTGCCTCAGATACACATTTGGCAATCACACAACCATCTCCTGTCCTGCTATTTCTAGATGAAATGGTCAGCTGAACATCAGAACCAACAACAGGAAGCTCTTCAAGGCCAGTCATTTGGAAGAAAGTTCTTTTGGTATTAACGAGCACTGACAAAGAATTACTTCAACTCAAATCACAAGACTGACATCCCAATCAAATTTATCCCAAATAAGAAATTCCTATTAAATACTTTCAGGTGACTACTTTGACTTTCTAAATCTCTCATTTTTTGTTAATGAAGTTAGCAACATCGACTAGATGATTGCTGTAGAAATAAGTGCTGAAAAAGAGAAAGGAAAATATAAATCTTAGTAATGAACAAAGGTTTAGTTTCAAAAGAACACAGTAATTCAGACTGTGTATTTGAACAAGATCAACTTATTGCTTCTTAAAAAATGCAGGGCCGGGTGCAGTGGCTCAAGCCTGTAATCCCAGCACTTTGGGAGGCCGAGGTGAGAGGACTGCCTGAGCCCATGGGTTTGAGACCTGTCTGGGCAACTTGGCAAGACCTCATCTCTACAGTAAATCAAAAAATTAGCTTGGCGTGGTAGCACGCACCTGTAGTTCTGGCTTCTTATAAGGCTGAGGCGGAAGGATTGCCTGAGCCGAGTAGGTTGATGCCGGGGTGGCTGTGAGTGTGTTATTGCACTCCAGCCTGGATAACGGAGACTCCAACTCAAAAAAAAAAAAAAAAATTCAGTGGGAAATTTTGGAGTAAAAATAATCACAATACTTCCCTTATAACACTCTTCTGATTTATGACAACTAATTGTTTTCTAGAGAAAAGAAATAGCCAGTTGACCTGCATTGTGTTTTGTCTTTTTAATTCTGTATGTATTTAACAATTCTGAAGTATCTTAGGAGGGAACTAGTTACTCACAGATGCTCTCGATGTCTTTCAGAACTGGAAACAACTCCATTTCTTGAGGAGAAGAATAGTATTTACTGGCAGGAGGAACAAATTCAATACACAGTCTGCTAAAACATCTATGACAGGCATAGCATCTTGACAAGTGGCAGTGACTGTTCTTCATCTACTTCTCTGTTCAGGTGGTATCTGCTGGAGGGCAAGTTATCTAACACAAACACACTGTCCATCTATACCACGGATATTTTCCAAGCACCTTCCACATTCCACACACAGTGCTAAGTCAGGAATTAGAAACCTGAATAAGTCATACATTAATAATGAAATTCCCTTCAAATAATTCTCTGGGCCAGGCTTGGTGGATCAGCCGGTAATCCCAACACTTTGGGAGGCTGAGGTGAGAGGATTGCCAGAGTCCACGGGTTCAAGACCCACCCAGGCAACTTGGCGAGACCTCATCTCTACAATAAATCAAAAATTAGCCGGGCATGGTAGCGCGCCTGTAGTTTCAGCTACTTAGAAGGCTGAAGCCAGAAGGATCGCAGGAGCCCAGCAGGTGGAGGCTGCGGTGGCCGGGAGCATGCCACTGCCCTTCAGCCTGGGTGACAGAGTGAGACTCCAACTCAAAAATAAATAAATTAATAATAATAATAATAATAATTTTCTGGCTATGAACAGAAATCATTAAATCATTAAAAAATAATAGGCCGGGCTTGGTGACTCCAGCCTAGCACTTTGGGAGGCCGAGGCAAGTGGACTGCCTGAGCCTACGTGCTTGAGACCAGCCTGGGAAACTTGGCGAGACCTCATCTCTACAATAAATCAAAAATTAGTTGGGCATTGTAGCACATGCCTATAGTTCCAGGTACTTGGAAGGCTGAGGTGGAAGGATCACCAAAGCCCAGGCTGATGTTGGGGTGACTGTGAGTGTGCCACTACACTACAACCTGGGCGACAGAGTGAGATTCCAACTCAAAAAAAAAACAAAACAAAACCATAGTGGCTGGGTTCACTGGCTCAGCCTGTAATTCCAGCACTTTGGGAGGCTGAGATGAGTAGATTCCCTGAGCCTGTGAGTTTGAGATCAGCTTGGCAACTTGGTAAGACCTTGTTTATACAATAAATAAAAAATCAGCTGGGCGTGGCAGTGCATGCCTGTAGTTCTGGCTACTTGGAAGGCTGAGGCAAAAGGATCGCTGGAGCCCAGCAGGTCAACATTGGGTGACCGTGAGTGTGCCACTGCACGCCAGCCTTGGCAACAGAGTGAGACTCCAACTCAACAAAAAAAACAACATAGCTTTTACATTTTAAAGTCCGCAGTAACCAAAATGTTAACGTGTGAGATAAGTATCAACTGATTTCAAGATAATATTTCTTTTCTTTTTTTTTTTTAAAGACAGGGTCTCACTCTGTCACCTGGGCTGGAGTGCAAAAGCATAGTCATAGCTCATTGCAGCCTCGAATACTTAGGCTCTAGCAGTCCTCCCACCTCAGTCTTCAGAGTAGCTGGTACTACAGGTGCACACCACCATGCCTTGCTAATTTATTTTTTTTGTAGAGACGGAATCTCATTTTGTTGCGCAGGTTGGTCTTGAACTCCTGGCTTCAGACAATTCTCCCACCTTGGCCTCCCAAAGTATTGGGATTACAGGAGAAGCCACCATGCCTGGTCAAGATAGTATTTCTATTGGAAGCTTTTTTTTTCTTTCTCTCTATCTTACCTTCCCTAAACCTGATCTACTTGAAGATCTCAGCTGATGACCACTTCATCATCTCAGTTGCCGAGGCCAAGTACCAAGATCATCCTTGATGCCTTTTTGCCCCTCATATCTCATCAGGAAATTCTGTTGGCTCTTCCTTAAAAATATATCCAGGTCGGGCTCAGTGGCTCAGTCTGTAATCCCAGCACTTTGGGAGGCTGAGGTGAGTGGATTGCCTGAGCCTGTGGATTCAAGACCAGCCTGGGCAACTTGGTGAAACCTTGTCTCTACCATAAATCAAAAAAAATAAGCTGGGCACGGTAGCCCACACCTGTAGTTCCAGCTACTTGGAAGGATTGCTGGAGCACAGCAGGTCGACACTGGGGTGGCCATGAGCATGTCACTGCACTCCAGCCTGGGTGGCAGAGTGAGACTCCAACTCAAGAAAAGAAAAAAAGAAAAATAAATGTTCAGAATCCAACTAATTTTTGCTGCTTGGACATTTTAAACTGATTGTTTCTATTATGTGGAAGATACCATAACATAAAGAAGACTGTTCTAAACAAAACTCAACAGAATGTAGGGGAGACAAGGGTAGTAAGGAAGGAGACAAGGTAGGAGGTTACTGCAACAATTCAGGTGAGAAGTGATGCTAACTTGGACCAGGATGGCAGCAGCAAAGTGGTGAAAAGTCGTTGGGTTCTGGATATATCATGAACATAGAGCCAATGTGATCTGCTGATGGATGGAATGTGGGCTGTGACAGAAAGACAAGGCAAGAATGACTCCAGGAGTTTCTGGCCTAAGCAACTAAAAGAACAGTACTGACTTTAATGGAGAAGAGAAAGATAGCCATGGAGCAGGCTTAGGGCCAGGAGTTCAACTTCTAGAGAAGTTAAATCTGGTACATCTGTTAGATATTCAAGTGGTGACAAATAGGCAAATAGAGAACAAAGTCAAGTTCAGAAGAGAGGTCCAGACTAGAAATTTCATAGACTTGAAGGCATCTGCATATAAATGGTATATGAATCTGCTTGGGCTGTCATAACAAAATACCATACGCTGAGTGTCTTCAACAACAGAAATTTATTTGCTCACAGTTTTGTAGGATAAAAGTTCAAGATAAAGGTTGTGGCCAGCCGGGCTTGGTGGCTCAGCCTGTAATCCCGCGCCTTTGGGAGGCTGAGGTGAGTGGATTGCCTGAGCCCACGGGTTCAAGACCTGCCTGGGCAACTTGGCGAGACCTCATCTCTACAATAAATAAAAATAAGCCGGGCGTGGTAGTGTGCGCCTGTAGTTCCAGCTACTTGGAAGGCTGAGGTGGAAGGATCACCGGAACCCAGCAGGTCGAGGCTGCAGTGGCCGGGAGTGGCCACTGCACTCCAGTCTGGGTGACAGAGTGAGACTCCTACTCAAAACCAAAACAAAACAAAACAAAAAAAAGGTTGTGGCCAGTCGGGCTTGGTGGCTCAGCCTGTAATCCCGCGCCTTTGGGAGGCTGAGGTGAGTGGATTGCCTGAGCCCGCGGGTTCGAGACCTGCCTGGGCAATTTGGCAAGACCTCATCTCTACAATAAAATCAAAAAAATTAGCCAAGTGTGGTAGCACGCCTATAGTTCCAGCTACTTAGAAGGCTGAAGCAGAAGGATCGCCGGAGCCCAGCAGGTCGAGGCTGCGGTGGCCGGGAGCGGCCACTGCACTCCAGCCTGGACGACAGAGTGAGACTCCAACTTAAAAAAAGAAAAAAAAGTCCCTCGCCCTGGCCCGGTACACCTTTCCTCTGGGAGTGAACTGTCGGTGCAATCAGCCTCTCCCCTCGAATTCCTCTCCAGGACGGAACCAGACCGAACCGACGCTGCTGGGCCTTCCGATCCCCTCCATCTCTCAAGTCTGGCCATGCTGATGGAACCAACAAGAAGTCTCTGCACCTTGACATTCAGAAACTGAAGGAGAAGAGGGACATGCTAGATAAGGAAATCTCCTACTTAATTTCTGACCCTGTGTCTCTCTCTCACCTGATAGTTGGGACCAAGACTGCATACTGCTGAATAGACAGACTGTAAAGCAGAGGGAAAAGTGAACAAAGCCAGAAGACCCTCATAAGGAAGAACAGGTCATTGCAGAAGAGAAATAAAAGCAACCCCACCTTCCCTCAAAAACAGAATTGAAGAGGGGGAGGGAAAGGGGGAGAGGGAGAAAAATCTACAGAAATGAAGAAAAACCAAAAGAAGAGTATGGGTCTCTCCCAGACACCTGGGAGAGTAGACACTGAGAAATCTGACTTTGGAATGCAAACAATGAAAAGTCCCCAGAATGAAGGGTCTCAAACTGCAAATGTAGATATCAAAACAATAATGGAGAGATTAAAAAGAATTGAGGAGACACAGGAAGAAACTAGGAAGGAGCTGATATCTGAGATAACAGTAATAAAGAATACTGTGAATGAAAGAAATAACAAATTGATAAGCATGGAAAGCAGAATTACCCAAGCAGAAGAAAGAATCTCAGAGCTTGAGGACCAAAATATAGAAATAACCCAAACTCTTAAAAACACAGAAAATAAGCTCAAAAAGACAGAACAAAACCTTCAAGAGATGAGTGACTACCTCAAGAGGCCTAACCTAAGAATAATCGGACTCCCTGAGGCAGAAAGAGAAACAGAGACCACATTGGAACAAACTTTCCATGAGATCATTCAAGAAAACTTCCCTTATCTAATCAGTGATACAAAATTTAAACACAAGAGATTCAGAGACCCCCGCAGACACAAATGAGAGACCAACTCCTAGATACATAATATTTGCCTAAATAAAG
>NW_007255460.1:0-1555 GCF_000164805.1 Carlito syrichta
CACAGACAAATATCACCGATGACACAGGCATGACAAAGTCTTAGCAAAAACCAACTTAAATTGAACACTACATTTTTGCCTATTGTTAGAAACAGCAATTGAATTGATTTTGACCTTTTCTATATTCATTAGGAAAGGGGTATAGGTTTCTTAATTACATTCACTAATTTTGCAGGCATATAACCTTTAGTTTTTAATGGAGGAAGCCTACTAAGACCATAATAAAATTGTTCTTCTCATGCTTACTATCTCGCTCAAGAAACTAAATTTCTGGCATTTAGGTGAAGATAAATATTAAGTTAATTATCAGGGTATTATATTTTAACCTCATTTTAGCATAGTTGTATGTATTTCCAAAAAAGTAGCTTGTTTTACTTCTTTTATCGCAGTACATGAGGTCATATCATGGTAAGCATGAATTTGGCTTTGATAAAAATTTGGTTTTCTACATGCAACCATGCTAACGTCCATTGTTCATTTTTCGTCATTTTCTGATGACCCTCAAATATGTTTTTCAAACTTGTGGATGAACATTTGTATGCTTTTGGGACCGTAGCTAAGAAAGTATGATGACATAACTGTTATAGTCCATGTCTTTTCATTACATAGGGGAATGATTTCTCTCAAATGTATTCCTAAGATTGCAGTTTCTATACTGTAGGCTGTTAGCACATGTACAGCTAACCCCAAAGTGTTTCACAATTTTAAAGCCTAACTCACACTTCTAACAGTATAAACATACGCAAGGCCTCTTTCTTCATGATTTTTCCAACATTATTCATTTTTCATTTTTCAAGGGTTTTTTTTCTTTATCTTGGGGTTTGATTGTTAGAGTCAGAGTCTAACTCTGTCGCACAGAGTAGACGGTCACAGACACTGCAGCCTCCAACTCCTGGGCTGGGGCGATTCTTCCAGCTCAGTCTTCCAAGTGTCTGGAACTTTGTGGAGCTCAGGAAGAAAAAAAAAACTGAAGGTGGATCACAGGGAGGAGAGTTTGATGGCCCTTTTTTTCCCAAGTTGCTGGGCGGGTGTCAGACAGGCCCGTGAGCGTCCCCTTGAGCCACAGCGCCATCGTGAGGACATAGTTTCATGGACGAGTCGGAAAGATCTTTGCAATGCCCTAGCCCTTGAGGAAGCAAGGATTGAACGGAACTGGCAGAAGCCAGAGCAAGGTGCGGAAATTTGGGGAATTTCTGAGGAATGAGGGACCAAGACTGAGTCAGCAGCTTCCAAGAGGTCTCGGCACAGGCAGGAGGGGGGCAGGGTTTCAGTTTCCTCAGAGTTTGAGTAGTTCTAGAGCATGCCATTTGCAGTCAAGAGCAGGCCTTGAGGCATTTATCATAGAAAGAGGGTACTAGGAGTTGTAGGCATCTTGTTTCTTTTTTTGTGTGAATTCTCACTCTTGTCGCCCAGGCTAGAGTGCAGTGAGGTGCTCATGGGCATCACAGACTCCAACTGGTGGACTCAGGCTATGCCCCCGACTCAGCCTTCCTTGTAGCTGGAAGGAATTTTAGATGCACGCCACCATGTCGGGCTCACAGGTTAACTGACGAAT
>NW_007255460.1:3684-4421 GCF_000164805.1 Carlito syrichta
TGACTGACTGTCAGTCTGGTATGGCTCCAGGTCCCCTCTTTCCTGGGCACTGCTCTCAAGAGCAGCCTTCACTGGATCAGGCTTAGCTCCTAGACCTCACACCTTCTTCTGTGTAATGGTGTCAAAGAGCTCCATGGAGCTCATGCTGGCACAAGAGCAAAGGATACGACATATTCAAGTCCAAGTGTCTCTATTATTATTCTATGCTATTCTGCCATAGAACTTCAGTCCACGTTTGAACTCCTATGTAGGATAATTCGTCAGGACACAGGCTCGAATCACTTGACAGTGGGGCCTTCGACCCACTGTGGTTGAGGAAATAGGGAGGAGCAGCAAGAAAGGAGAATGGGAAAGCTTGATAGGATTGGCCTTCTTTTAAATTATGGGAAGTAATGTGGAAGATATATTTGAAAGCATTAGAACACTTCACTGAGAATAAAAGACTTCTTTAGTTCTTTTCAGTAAACATATTTGGATTTTCCCACTGATTTCCATCCAGTGGCGTCATTAATCTTGACTTCACTCTGTGTCTTGCGATCACAGGATTACCTAAGCCATTTTCATAAGTGTAACCTCTTTAGGTAATCAGTGGGCACCGACTTCCCTTGGAGAGTGAAGACTCATCATTCACTCAGTCTTTGACTCAGCAAATAGTTTTGTGTGAAATAAAACAGAGGATCCAAAGCAGAAGAATGGTCAATGCACTGCCCTTCAGCCTGCAACTGATGGGACCCCAA
>NW_007255461.1:0-1026 GCF_000164805.1 Carlito syrichta
GTGGGGAAGGTCATGGCCGTGTGCCACCTACTCTCAATGCTCTCTCGGAGACCAAACCTGTCTGGTGGCTTGGATGCCTAACTTAGGACAACTTCCAGAGACTTTCAAGAGCTTTTGGAAAGCAGCAGCTATCATGGGCTAGGATTGTTCTCCGAGCGGATGTCCACCGAGCTCCCATACTGTTGGTGCAGGTGTGGAATCTCTAGGCTTTTTCTTCAATTATTCATTGGAAGGCATTCATCGGCATTTCGGACACCAATCCTCAGCCACGTATAGTAAAATGAATTCAATTAGAAACCATGCCAAGTGGGATTGATTTCTGGGAAACATGTGTAGCACAACGTACAAAACGTAAATGTCATTTCAACAAAACTCAACAAAGGAAAATTCCGCACTAGCAGTATAAAAGTAGCCACATACAACCTTCTTTATTGAGGTCGAAGGGATTTGAGAAAAATTCACACTGATTCATGATACAAACACTAAAATGTAACTCAGAATAGAAGACAACCTCCTTCACCTGATAAAGGCCACATAGGAACACACAAAACTATCATGATTACGCCATGGTGAAACTTTCAGCTTTTCCCTGAAGATCAAGAAGTATACGTGGATATAGTCTTCCACCACTTCCCTTCAAGATAGGGTTAAGAATGCTGAACAGAACAATTAAACAAAAAACAATTTTTCAAGGTATCCTCACGGGAGACGAAGGAGTAAAGTTAACTCAGTTCTCATAGACACGACGCTACGTATAGACAGCTCCAACAAGTTCACCAGACACACACACACATACACACACACTCACACACACACACTCACCCTTTCAGAACTCAAAATTCAGCATTGTTGCGGGACACAAATTCAACATACAAACACCTGGTGTCTCTCTACACTTTCAAAGTCCACCTGAAGAAACCACTAAGAAACAATTCAATTACCGTAGCAGCCAAACCACAAAATAGTACAAAAACAAAGTTAAGCGGACAATAGAACAGTACACTAAACAGTACACACTCATGCTGA
>NW_007255461.1:1579-3373 GCF_000164805.1 Carlito syrichta
GCCGCCTGCGGGGGGACCGGCTCCGCCGCCAGCGGGGGGCCCAGCTCCGCGGCCAGCGGGGGGCCCAGCTCCGCGGTCGTCCCAGTCGCCGCGAGCCACACTCTGGGCTCCCGCAGCGCGGGAGTCCGAAGCACTCCGTGGGAGGCCGCGGCCCGGGAGGCGGAACCGCGTTGCGCCTCGATGCTCGCAGGCAGGATTCTGAGGAAGGATCGCGTCAACCCAGCAGGTCACGCGGCCGGGACGCGACGCGCCGTCCTCACGCCAGGGCGCTGCAGCCCCGCAATGGCGAGGGACCCGGAGCCCCGCCCCCACAAGAGAGAGATTGACAGCAGGTACCATTCATTGTGCAGAGTAGGTGTCTGATACATTTCAACAACTCCAACGTAACACTAACACATGAGAAAACGCAAACATGGTCAGAAAGGAAACATGCCAGAGATCTACACATACCGCTGCAGGGAAAAAGACACAAATCGGGACAATTCATTTGAAGCAGTAGTATACAGTTGCTATCTATACTCCAATGAAACATATCGAATGAGTCAACTGGGATATATTTCAAAAATAAGTTAATTAAAAATCAGCAATAGGATATTTTATCTAAGCACATTTCAATAAAATAAGGGTATGTGTTTTTATTTGGGTGTGGAAAAAAGTGATTAAGGCTATAGAAACAAGAATTCCTTTCTAATGACTGGCCATGGATTCAGGGATCTGGTATAAACGTTTTCTTCTTCATTTGTAATTTGAAAGAAGTAGGGTACAATTCAGGGTGAAATATATTAATATTCATTTTACAGGAACCCTTGTTGTTCAGGCCTGTCCCCGAACGTCCCGGCACCCCGGGCACAAACCAACTACTGCAAGTCCTGGCCCTCCCCCTCCCCTGCATCTCCCAACTCTGAAAATCTTTTTTGTTGTCGTTATTATGATGGTTGTTCAAGGTCCACTTATGAGTGAGTACATGTGATACTCAGTTTCTGCTTCCGTGAAAGGTCACCCAGTAGTATAGACTCTAACTCCATCCAGGTTTCCGTGAACTTCGTGAGTTTGTTCTCGTTGTGACTGCATAATATGGCATTGTTCCTACGTACCACATATTTTGAATCCAGTCCTCTTTAGATGGGCAGGATGGTTGGCTCCATGTTCTTGCTACTGCGAACAATGTGGCGATAAACATACATGTGCAAATATCTCTTGGAGAGAGGGATTTCGTTCTTCCTGGTATGTTCCCAGTAGGAGGATGGCAGGGTCGATTTTTAGATCGTTTAGGAATCACCAAATGCTTATCCACAGAGCTGGTCCGAGTTTACACTCCCACGAGCAGTGTAGAAGTGTTCCCTTTGTGTCATTTCCACGCCAGCATCTGTTGTTTTGGGAATGATTGATGATAGCCATCCTGACTGAAAATTGGTGACTCCTCAAGGTCGTTTTCACTTGCATTTTCGGATGACAAATGAGGCTGAGCTTTTTCCAATGTCTTTGGTGGCTGCTTGTATGTCTGCTGTTGAGATGGGTCTGTTCATATCTTTTGCTCACTGTGAAATGAGGCTGTTTGCTTTTTTCTTGTCGGCAAGTGGCAGTTCCTTGTAGTTCCGAGCTGATCATCCCTTGTCAGATGTACATTCGCAAATATGTTTTCCGCATCTGTGGGTTGCGTTCTCTATGAGTCAGGGCCTCACTCTGATGCCCAGACGGTACTAGAGTGGTACAATCACACCTGACCACAGGGTAGACCTCCGGGGCTCAGGCAATCCTCCCAAGCGGCTGCAACGAAAAGCCTATGTCTCCAGA
>NW_007255462.1:0-734 GCF_000164805.1 Carlito syrichta
GATTCCATCATTGACCCAGGAGTTATTTAGCATCATGCTGTTTAGTGTCCATGTCTTTGTGGGTTTTGAGGGACTTTGCTGGTGTCAAAATTTATTTTTATTCCACTCTGGTCCGAGAAGGTGCATGGTAGAATTTCAGTCCTTTTAAATTTGCTTATACTTGATTTGTGTCCAATTATGTGGTCGATCTTAGAATATGTTCCATGTGGTGATGAGTAGAATGTGTATTCTGTGGTCTTTGGATGGAGTGTTCTATAGGTATCAATTAAGTCCATTTGGTCCAGAGTCTCATTGAAGTTCTGGATCTCCTTGCTGATTTTTTGTCCTGATGATCTGTCTAAGGTTGTGAGTGGTGTATTAAAGTTCCCAGTTATTATGGTGTTAGAGTCAATGTCTTTCTTTAGTTTTCCTAGAAGTTGCTTTATGAATGTTGGCTCACCTATGTTGGGTGCATATATGTTTAGAATAGATATTTCTTGTTGATGGAGTGAACCTTTTATCATTATGTAGTGGCCCTCTGTGTCTTTTTTAATTTTTCATACCTTAAATGGTATTTTGTCTGAAATTAGGATCGTGACTCCTCCTTTCTTTTGTGTTCCATTCGCCTGAAAATTTGTTTCCCATCCTCTTACTTTTGAGTCTGTGTATGTTCCTTTCTAGTGAGATGGGTCTCTTGAAAGCAGTATATTGTTGCCTGGTGATATTTTATCCATTTTTGTCATTCTATGTCTTTT
>NW_007255462.1:1994-2751 GCF_000164805.1 Carlito syrichta
GGACATTTCTTGTTTGCATTCCAAAGTCAGATTTCTCAGTGTCTGCTCTCCCAGGCGTCTGGGAGAGACCCATACTCTTCCTTTGGTTTTTCTTCATTTCTGTAGATTTTTCTCCCTCTCCCCCTTTCCCTCCCCGTCTTCAATTCTGTTTTTGAGGGAAGGTGGGGTTGCTTTTATTTCTCTTCTGCAATGACCTGTTCTTACTTATGAGAGTCTTCTGGCTTTGTTCACTTTTCCCTCTGCTTTACTGTCTGTCTATTCAGCAGTATGCAGTCTTGGTCCCTAAATTTAAAAAGGGGGCATATAGAAGAGGAAAATAATGGAGGAAGGGGCTTTAAATAGGGAGTTAGAAAGAGAGAAGTGCGAGAGGGAAAACAGATATACATACCAACTATCAGGTGAGAATGAGACACAGGGCTGGGAAGAGGTGAAGAAAGACACGTAAGAAAGATTCCCTAAAGAGTACTGATAGCTACACAGAGACAGGGCAATAAAATCGAGACACAGTGTAAGTCAGAAGGTAAACAACAAATGTGATCTAAACCAACAGTTACAATGACAAAATCATAAGTCAAGATAAGCGAAAGAGAGAAGTGTGAGAGGGATAACAGATATACATACCAGCTATCAGGTGGGAAAGAGTTACAGGGCCAGGAAGAAGTGAAGAAAGACACATAAGAAAGATTCCCTAAGGAGTACTGATAGCTACAGAGACAGTCAATAAAATCGAGAAACTGTGTAGATCAGAAGGTAAACA
>NW_007255463.1:0-3227 GCF_000164805.1 Carlito syrichta
TTCGGGATGTTGTTTTCATTTTACTAATTTTGAAGTGTTATATAGGTATTTTTATCATAACAAATAATGTTGTTGTGATGATTACGAGTGTTTTAATTTTAGGTGCAGTCATTTATGCAAGAAAACAGATGGATGGCCCTATAATTTGCAGTGTACACAAACTTTTTGCATTTTAGAGTACATGATTAATATAGAAAGGTTGAAATAGTAGAAAAGACTTTGCAATTTTATTTAGAAAAATTAAAATTTTCAGGAAAACATAAGTTAGGTATTAAGTTGTTAAAAGTTTAGATGGTTAGGGTTAATAGAGAAAACACATTGTGATAAATTACATGCTTTACAGATTCTTAGTGGATGCATTTTTACAAATTTGAGGGAAGACAGACTATTTCATCACATTTAGAACAATGATAAAAACAAAATAAATACGTCTGTGTTTGAAGTTCAAACTGTATGTAACTATAAGTATAAAAATAACTTGAAAAGAAAAATAAATTGGCATCTGCCTTGCATAACAACGGAGTCAGTGTCTAAGTTTTCTTCTATGCTGATGCCTTTCCTCCTTCAGGAAACCCTGAACTGCTGGAGCTGGACTCTGGCAAGTGGCACCCGAACAGGGAACAGAAAGGTAAGCCTTACTTTAATCAGAAGGGATAGGACCTACCTAGGGTGCTGCAGACCGCTCTGTAGAGACAGGCTGAGCTAGAAAGGGTAAGCAGTTTTAGAGCCATTATACGATCATTGGCCAAAATCTAAAGAAAGAAAATTGCTCGTAAGTATTTTGATGCATATGCTTTCTAAAAGAGAAATTAAAGTTTCCTCTACACAATTATCTTATTTTCTCCATTTTGTGCAGGAACAATGCCCCTGGTTCCCTGAAAAAGACATTGTTAATTTAGAAACATGAACAAAGGTTGGGGAAAAACTGAAACTGTCTTACACTCTCCACGATCTGGATCGAGTGCCCGTAAATACTTTTGAATTATGGAATATAATTAGAGATGTCTTAGATCCACAGCAAAAGGTTGATAAAGTGCCCATTAAAGTAAAAGAGGAACCAGGTGAAAGAACTCCCTTACTAACTCCTGTACCTTCCCAGGCATTGTTAGCTACTGCCGCTGTTGATGATGATCCTCTACACCCTGAGGATAAGGAAAACATAAAAGAAGAAGCCACTAGGTACCATGAAGAAAAAATCCAGATAATTTAAATTTGACCGTTGGCGCCAAAAGACCTCTGGCAAGTGGCACCAGGAGGGGAGGGATTGTAATTTGTGACCGTCTTGATTTAAGAGGAGAAAATTGTCTTTTTGTATTGATTCCTGTTATATAAAAGGGCTGTTTCCTCATATTAAAGCAGTCACCATTCCTGTTAATATGACAACTATTCTTGGTTTACTTATCCAATTACAGCAACTAATAATTGTTAGGAACCTCCATTTTAAATAGGTCATATTGGATTTCATTTAGGACTCCCTGGACCTCTACATCAAGGTAATCAGTCAGCAGATGCCTTGACATAATTGGTC
Organism: Carlito syrichta; assembly: GCF_000164805.1. Classification (NCBI taxonomy): domain Eukaryota; kingdom Metazoa; phylum Chordata; class Mammalia; order Primates; family Tarsiidae; genus Carlito; species Carlito syrichta. The sequence continues at coordinate 1,529 of NW_007255463.1, forward strand.
ATGTGCCCTCTCCTTGTATATTCTTTAGTCAATCAAGCTCAGCAATCCCATAAAATTCATCACCAAAACGCTGCAGCTTTAAGGCACTAGTTTCACATTCCAAGAGAAACAGCTAGACAAATCACTCCCCTCAGGAGTTTATCCCCACAGATTAAAACCTAATATTTTGTGCCAAATGGATGTTATTCATTTCCAAAGTTTTGGAAAATTGTCATTTCTACATGTGACAGAGGATACATTTTCCCATGTAATTTTAGCCTCGCCCAGAACTGTGTAAACTTAAAAATATGCAGTTCAACATTTATACTTTTGTTTTTCACAGCTGGGTATTCCTAAACAATTAAAAACTGATAATTCTTCTCCTTATGCATCCAAAACTTTTCAGTCATTTTGTACAAAGCTTGGTATCTCTCATTCTACAGGAATTCCGTATAATCCTCATGATCAAGTTATAGTCGAGGGAGCCTATCAAATGTCAAAAATCAAATAATTTAATTGCAGGAAGGAGAATTAAAATATAGTTCTCCCTATCATATCGTAAATCATGCTGTGTAATTAATCATCTCAATATGGACTCTCAAGTTCATTCAACTATGGTAAGACATTGGAGTCCTGAGAATACTGTTAAACCAATAGTAAAATGGAAAGATCTTCTCACAGGTCAATGGGAGATGCCTGATGTCCTTTTAACATGCAGGAGAAGATATGCTTGTGTATTTCCCCAGGACTTAACCTCACCTTTTTGCATACAAGATCGTCTAATTATACATATCCAGCCCCCCACTCCCATCGAGGTACAGCCAGATGAGTCATAAATCACGCCATCAGTCTGAGTCAGATGCAGATGATGAAGAGAAAGTGTTGGTGCCAAAGCTGAAAAGTCTCACCTTTCAACCATCACTTCCACTTCCATCAACAAGACTGAAGACATCTCATCATTTGTCATTTTCCACTGCTCAACCCAGACGTTACTGTAGAGCTATTTCGACTAAACAGTGAATAACGCCCACATGGGGCAAATCAAGGCCCTCACCCATGACACCGAGGATCTGTTTCACTCTCAAAACACTTCTCTTACTCCCTCTATTGTTTTTGTTGCTATGCTGGCTATTATAGCGTGCCAGGATGGTTGTATTTATTCAGAAAAATCTTATTGGTCTTCTATTTCAAACCCTCCAATGTCAAGGCTGTTCCATGGGATGCTGAGATTATTACTGTTTTTACTAACCTTTCCTCTTTATTAGGAGGCCCCACTATTTTCATCCAAATCAAAACAGTTATTAATCATAATTTTTCTTTTTCAGGTTGTTCTATTTCTCCTCCAATATGTTTTAGTTTACCTAAAAAGTCAGAACTCTCCCTTGATATTTTGGGTTGTTTAAATCCCGTTTAAAAGCTATGGTAACTGATAACCCACCTTATCTTCCCAGAACGGCAAATGATGAGATAATTGGTTTCTTAAATTATTGATGCTTGGGGACTCTGACCTTATATTAACAACCAGGACTTGGGAGGACCACATGAGCCTTGCAGGTCGAGGCCCCAGGAATCACGATTGTGCCACCACACCCCAATCTGGCCAATGGAGAGTCCAATGACAAAAATAAAGCCTCCCATGTGTGTCATGACTGGCGTTCACCACACTCCAGATAAAGGTGAGTTAGGGCAGGGGACGACAGAGTGATCAGGAGAGGAATGA
>NW_007255463.1:4406-5726 GCF_000164805.1 Carlito syrichta
CCCCAAGCTCAGCACATTTCAATCCCAAACCCCCCCAAAATGGCAGGGCCCACATGGTGCGGGATTTCCCCAGGCCCCCTGGCCAGGTTCCTGCTGGATCTCCTCTCTGAGGTGTGAAATGTGACTCAGGCAGGTCGACCCTCTGACTCAGCAACAAGGAACTTCTGTCAAGAAAGGTCAGGTACATATTCCTAACCTGGGGAAATTTCTTCCCCCATCCCATTTTTTCCTGACTCTAAAGCCAGTCGTCTTGCATACACATCATGTGCAGTTGAGAATCTGTGTACGATTCTCATGTTTTTGGAGACAGGGTCTGCCTCGTGGCCCAAGCTGGGGACAGGAGACACGACCGTCGATCACCACCAGTCACAAAATCGTGGTCTCTGGCAATCCTCCCACCTCAGCCTTCGGAGTGACCGAGACAATGGACACCTCAACACTAGACCCACTCTTTGGATGGGGGTGGAAATAGGGCTCCCTGAGTGACCCAGGTGGACCTTGGGTTCCTGGGCTTTGCCATCTTCCCGCCTCAGCCTCCCAGAGTGCTGGGTTTCCAAATGTGGGCCACTGTGCCAGGCCCTCTGGTTCATTTTTGATGAAGGTTCATGGCCAGGTTCTGGGGCTCAACCATGTCATTCTAGCAATTTGGGAGGCTGAGTCCAGGGCCAGCCTGAGACTGTCTGATGACACCCACCCGGGCACCTTGGTGACATTAGTCTCTACCCTCCATCCCAAATGAGCCAGGTGTGGTGGAAAAGATCATGGGATCCCAGAGGGTCAAATCTGCAGTGGTCGGAAGTGAGCCACTGACCTCCAGTCTGGGCGATGAAGTGAGACTCCGATTCAAAGAAAAAATGGGAAAAGGAAAAAAAGAAGAGCATCCATTTGTGTATGGAGATGGGATCATCGTAAAAAGGAGATCATTTGGAAAGAGGCCCCAGTCTTGAGCCTAGAGTTCCCGAAAGATGTTGGCTCAGCAGATAATCAGGCTGTGGTTTTGGAAGCCTGAATTGGGGGACCACTGGAGACTGGGAGTTTGAGACCAGCCTGGGCCACGTAGCAAGACTTTGTCACTCCCCGGGACACAAACACTGGAGTCACACGTGGTAGTACCCATGGTCCCAGCTACACAGGATGCGGTGGCCTCCGTCCAGGGATATTTCTTTACGTCACCTCCCCCGGCAAAATGGATGAGTCCAGGCCAGGTGCCGTGGCTCACAGTCGTCTGCACCGCACCCTGCGAGGCTGAGGCAGGAGACTGCCTGAGCCCATGGTGGGATAGTAGCTTGGGTGATGTAACCAGACCTCAATCTCAGCAAG
>NW_007255463.1:6227-9353 GCF_000164805.1 Carlito syrichta
TCACACACGTCTTTCTTGTCAGTCACGAATGTGGAGGGTGGAGGCAATTCTTCTGGAGGCACGTGGCCAAAGGCACAGGATGGACGTGTCCAGTGGCCTCCTTTGATTCCTCCCATGAATGACAGGCCAGAAGGTATATTTTCTTTTCACATCCCTGAGGATGACTCCTTGCGCTTGGTGGCAGGGTTGGTGGAGGTGGTGGTGGTGGTGATTATTATTATTTGGAGTTGGAATACGACTCCATAAGACCGGAGTTCAGGGGCATGCACATGCCACTGCGGACCTCACCTGCCAGTCTCAGCGATCTTCCCACCTCAGTCCCCAGAGTGCCTGGTACCATAGGACAGCGCCACCATGCATGGCTTATCTTTGGATTTTTTTGTCAGACAATACAAGGTCTCGCTGCATGTCCCTGGCTGGTGTTGCACCTGCAAGCCCAGGCAGTCACTCACATTGGCCTCTGAAGGGCCAGGATGCCATGCTAAGCCCCTGAGCCCAGCCTGTAGTTGTGGTGGTGGTGGTTTTTTGCATTATTATTGTGAGTCAGCATCCTGCCCTGTTGCCCACGCCAGAGCACTGGGGCCCTCTCTTGGGCACCGCAACCTCCACTGGCTGGGCTCCAGTGATCCTCCCACCACAGCCTACCGAGTGGCTGGAACAAAATGCCTGCACCACCAAGCATGGCTCATTTTTTGACTTTTTTGTAGTGACAAGGTCTCGCCAAGATGTGGACTGGTCTCAAATTTGTGGGCTCAGGCCATCCTCTCACCTCAGACTACCAGAGTGCCAGGATGACAGGCACAAACTCCCAGGCACAGCCTCCACACCACTATTGGGGCCCCACCTCAAGGCCCACTCCCTTCCAATGACCTGGTACCCTGGAGAAGGTGGCTTGATTTGCCCACTGAGCTCTCTACAGGGTCAGTGCCTGGCACATGGACGTGTTTCTGCCATGGTGCCCACTGCTCTTCCCACCTTGTTCCCTAGGGTGGGCCCACTCCCTCTTCCCAGGCGGTACCATGGGGAAAGGGAGGGCGTGACTCTCAAACCTTTGGTGGTGCGAGGATGGCCGGGAGATTCACGCCTGTCTCCTCAGTATATGGGGTGGCTGAGACAGGAAGATGTACGGAGTCCGGGAGCTCAAGCACAGGCTGGACACCACAGAAAGCATGCACCTCTACACCAAGCAAAACACAGATAACCACTGGTGAGGGGAGGCTTCAGAGGGAGTATTGCCTCCCACCCACCGTTCAACACCAGGAAGGAAGACCAGGATATTGACCAAATGAAAAACCTGTGTTTGCAACAATTTGGGAGGCCCAGGTCAAGAGGATGGCCCTAGTTGGGCGGTTTGAGAGCAGCCTGGGGAATCTAGTGAGGAAAGAAAAGAATAAAAGAAAGAAAGAAAGGAATGAAGGAAGAAAGAAAGGAAAGGAAGAAAGAAAACCATTCTCCAGCAAACAATCTGTGCTCAGTCCTTCCCACCCCGCCCCCTCTCATGTGAGGGTACCCTAAGCTCAGCAACTTCCAGCCCAAACTCCCCCAATGGGTGTGGGAGCACCCGATTCTCTCTGGCCAGGTTCCTGCTGGCTTTCCTCTCTGAGGTGAGAAAAGTGCCTCCGGCAGGCTGGCATTCCACTCAGCAGCAAGGACCTTCTGCCATGAAAGACAGGGGACACATCCCTTACCTGGATAAACTTTTTCTCCCCCAAATCTCATTTTTCTTGGCTCTAAAACCAGTCACCCTGTGAACAAACTGCACATAATTTAGAATGTGTATGATTCTGATGTTTTTCGAGACAGGGTCTGGCTCTATGGCCCAGGTTGGGGCCCAGAGACATGACCATCATTTACTGTCAGCCTTGACATCGTGGCCTCTGGCAATATTCCCACCTCAGCATCCACAGTGGTAGGGACATTGAGCACCATGACCCCAGAACTCCTGTTTGAATGGGTGTGGAGATGGGGTCCCCCATTTTGCCCCGGGCTTTCCTTGATCTTGTGGGCTCCAGCCATCCTCCTGCCTCAGCCTCCCAGTGCACTTGGATTCCAGGCTTGGGCCATCAGGCCAGGCCTTCTGGTTCATTTTTGATGAAGGATTGAGGTCGGGCTCAGGGGCTCATCTTCATCATCCCTGCACTTTGGGAGGCTGAGGCAGCGATCGGCCCGAGCCCGCCGATCTGAGACGCACCCAGGCAACTCTGAGAGACCTCGTCTCTACCCTCAATTCCAAATGAGCTGGGCATGGTGGCTCAAACTTGTCGTTCTGGCTCCTTGGAAGGCCAAGGGGAAGGCTCACCCATCCTCAGCAGGGCTGGCTTCAGTGGCCATGAGTGAGACACCACCCTTCTGGCTGGGTGACAGAGTGAGGCTCTGACTCAAAAGAAGGGAAAAAGTCGTGCTCAGTGGCTCAGCCTGTAATCCCGTGCCTTTGGGAGGCTGAGGTGAGTGGATTGCCTGAGCCTGTGAGTTCAAGACCTGCCTGGGCAACTTGGTGATACCTCATTTCTACAATAAATCAAAAATTAGCCGGGCATGGTAGCGCATACCTGTAGTTCCAGCTACTTGGAAGGCTGAGGTGGAAGGACCACTGGAGCCCAGCAGGTTGAGACTGCAGTGACTGGGAGCGGACACTGCACTCCAGTCTGGGTGGCAGAGGAGACTCCAACTCAAAACAAAAAGAAGGAAAGAAAAGAAGAACATCCATTTGTGTATGGAGCTGGGATCATCATGAACAGACAGAGATCATTGGGGAAGGAGGTCTCAACTTTTGTGCGTAGAGTTCCCGAAAGATGGTGGATAAGCAGATAATTGGGTTGTGGCTTTGAGAGGCTGGGGGGGAATACTAGAGCCTGGAATTCAGGATCAGACTGGGCCATGTAACAAGATCTTGTCACTCCCCCGACCGCAAAAACTCGAGTCGTGTGTGGTGGCTCCCGTGATCCCAGCTACATGGGATGCAGTGGCATCTGTTCCCTGACGTGCCTTTGTGTTGCCCCCACTGACAGCACGTGCAATTCCAGGCCAGACACCTTGGCTCATGGCCATTAGCCGTGTGCCCTGCGAGTCTGAGGCTGAGGTTTCCTGAGCCCTGGAGTTGGAGAACAGCCAGGGAGTCGTAGCCAG
>NW_007255464.1:0-11291 GCF_000164805.1 Carlito syrichta
CACAGTAGCAAATATCTGTCTGGGGCTGGGAAAACACCTCTTATCAACAGGGTGTCTGAATGAAACGTAATTGTACACCTAACCCTTAACTGTACCCCACAAAACTATAATAAAAATACTGATTAATTATTAAAAAAAAAAAATCTATTTCCAATTCCCAAGTGACTGATATGACCCATTTGCACAGGGATTGCTTGAAATAAACAACCTTTGGCTTGTAACAAATGTGATTATTGTGTCACTCAGAAATAGACAGAGAAGAGCCACTAATAAGAATTAAGGAAGGGTCTTAATTCTTTTTGACATGCTATTTAAGGATCAGTCCAAGGCATATTTTGTTTTAATCTATTAAAGCAAATATCCTATTGAATTGTTTCACTTACACTATATTTCTAAGTTATAATGTATATTATTAAAATAAAATATATTTTTAATCATTATAAAAGCAATATAGGATACTGAGCAATTCCAAGTTTCAGTTCTTAGCAATGTCTTTTGATAAGTATTTGATTTTGGCTGTAGCACTTGTCTAGTGTATCTAACTATCTTGCTGTTATTGAAATTAATAAATATAAGGTATAGAGAGGAACACTTGATTTGTGTTTGTCATTCCTATTGCTGTTACAAGTATTTCTGGGCTACTATTTTTAAATAGTGATTAACAAGGAGAATACATTTTGTTTTCTAAATGTGTAACCAGTAGTAGAAATAATAAAGAAGTCAGTGATTTATCATCCTAAAATTTTTCTTTTCTCTCCATAGTTCTTCTTGAGAATGATAATTTCATGATCTTCTTGGTAGATGTTTCTGCATTTCACACCATCATCTACTCACTAATAAAGACCTCACTTTCACCTGTGACTTAATTGATAAGTATTTTATTCCCACGTAACTGAACAGTTTATTCAATGTATTTATTTATTTATTTTAAATTTCTTTATTATTTTTAGTTGGAGTCTCACTCTGTCGCCCAGACTGGAGTGCAGTGGCTGCGCCCGGCCACTGTAGCCTCGACCCGCTGGGCTTCGGCCATCCTTCTGCCTCCGCCTTCCGAGTAGCTGGAATTACAGGCACGGGCTACCACGTCCGACTAATTTTTTTATTTATTGTAGAGATGAGGTCTCGCCAAGTTGCCCAGGCGGATCTCGAACCCGCGGGCTCAGGCAATCCACTCACCTCAGCCTCCCCAGTTTATTCAATTTAGATACGTAAGTTGTTTCCATATCTTGGCTATTGTGGATAATGTTGATACCAGTGGTAGGGAAGGGAGGGAAATGAGAAGTTAATTCAATGGGTACGAAGCATTCATTATGTAAAATAAAAAAATTCTAGAGAGCTAATGTACAGCATGATGACTAAAGAATAATAATTTATTGTATACTGAAAATGTAGTAAGTTAGTAGATTTCAGGTGCTCTCACCACACATACACACACAAAAGTAGCCACATTGGAAGACAGATATATAATTAGCTTAACTGTAGTAATCATTTACTATGCACATGTTTATCAAAATATCATGTTGTATATCTTAAATATATACAATTTGTTTTCCAAATACATACATATAAATACTACTTAATTTCTTTAGTCCTTATTATTATAAATCATTGAATTTAGGGTCTAATGGAATGCAATATGACTTCATCTCAACCAATTACATCTCAGCTAATTACATCTGAAGATCCTGTTTCCAAATAAGGTCATAATCACAGTCGGGGGTGGAAAAATAACATTATTCAATTTAGGATACCAAGTCTTTCTTGTAAACATACAATGGTTTTCCACTAGATTCTATTACTCAAGTTCCTTTTTGGAGTGTTTTGGGGTCAGTGGCATACTTTTATATATAAACTAGATATTCTTAACAATTCTTAAAGTTGTTTTTCTGTTTCTTTTGGTTCTTCTCTTAATTCAAGTAATTTATCAATCAAAAATTGACTGAGGACATATTATTTGTTAATTTTCAAGTTACTAATTATAAAATATTTTGTACTGTGTTTCTAGTGACTTCATGGAGACACTTGGCCAATAACTGGCTTTCTCCTTTTCTTTGTAAGTATACAATTTTTTTTCAAACTGCAGCTTTATTTTCCCCCAATGGTTTATAATATTGTAGCATTTTCAGATGATTTAAGCATGTTTTTTCTTTTGCCTTGTTCCATCTCTAAAATAATGGCACATTTTATAGTGCTGTACACCATGCCTCCCACCTCAGTCCTATATTTTCTTTGGCCAATAGTGGTTCAGCAATTATAAATAACTTTCTTCCCTACACATTTGAAGCTACTGTCTCTTATTATTATTGCTTTTTTTTTCTCATTCTGTTTTTATTTATTTATTTATTTATTTTATTTATTTTTTTTTTTTTGAGTTGGAGTCTCACTCTGTCGCCCAGACTGGAGTGCAGTGGCTGCTCCCGGCCACCGCAGCCTCGACCTGCTGGGCTCCGGCGATCCTTCCGCCTCAGCCTTCCAAGTAGCCGGAATTACAGGCGCGTGCTACCACGCCCAGCTGAGTTTTTGATTTAATGTAGAGATGAGGTCTCGCTGCCCAGGCGGGTCTCGAACCCGCGGGCTCAGGCAATCCACTCACCTCAGCCTCCCAAAGGCGCGGGATTACAGGCTGAGCCACGGAGCCCGGCTTCTCATTCTGTTTTTTAATGAAATGGAGCGGAAATGTAGTAATCCTCTAGCATCAAAATTATTTTTACCGATTTTAGTGAAAAGCTAGAAGTAATACTTAGAAAAGTCTCATATTCTTATTTGTGGCATTTTAATAAAATAGCAGATATACATTAAATTATTTGGAAAAAATATAAATAATTTTAAAAGTATAATTGCAATCTAAAATTCTTATTTTATTATCTTATAAGAAAAAAGGTATTTGTATTATTTCAGGTATTTTGTATATAACTTATAGTTATTTTAATTAAAAAAGTAGTCCCATAAAAGGTTAAATGCAAAACCAAATAGGAGGGGAATTTATATATGTGTGTGTTTTAATATATGAGTATGTATATAGTATACATATGTGCATATATACTATATATAATGCAGATATATGCAAATCATATAGTATAAACATCTACAGAAAAATATAAAAATTATTGATATTTGATGTTCTATGTCATTCTAGTGGCAGCAAGGGAATGCTGAAATATCTAAGTGGAGTCCTTTGATTTTTCCTATTTTCATGGTAATGTTCCTATGCCTCCTGGTCCCTTGAGTGCCCTGGAAACTTTCTGATAATAGAATTTGCAATTAATGAGTTCTGGTCAGTCCCTTGCCCTTTAACAATGCTAGATGGAATTACGGTTTGAGGTTCTGTTGTGCTCCTTATTAGGTCCCTGATTAGATTGGGAATAAGTCAATCTTCTCTCGATCTGTAGTGGTCCTCTTAGGGACATTCACCAGGCAGCATATGTAACTCACTAATGTTATTCACTGACAACTCTTCAAGGTATGCATGAACTTACATGTGTATTCCAGCTCTTGGTAGCTAAAGTCAAAACTTCCCTCTGCCAACTCGAAACGTGTCAAATGGTATACTTTGATTAGGTCAAATCCATGAGACCTTCTCCTTACAGAATTTAAAATGAAAAATATCTGTTTTAGATCTCCTTCATATCTCCCTTTTACTTGTCTCTTTCTAAAGCCACACCCCAGGCTTAGTCATGAGAGGGTAATAGTAAAAAAACAAGAGCCCTAACACTGGTCCACAGGCTTTTATTAGATGTGTTTTAAAACTCAGAATGTTGGAGATTTAGAAAAGTTAATTATGTAAATATACTGTATATTTGATTATACCTTCAGTGGGATTTGAGACAATACTACCAAGAAAATATGTTAATATTTCTGTGTGTATACATGCACACACATACACACAGAAACTAGATGTAGCCTCCTTTTAGTTCAAGTCAGTTTCTACACATCATTCCTACACTTGAGAGAAGATGGACAACCTGAATATGGCCTTGATATGCTAAGACTAGTTCTTGATATGCTAAGAATACGAAAAATATCTCTGCCTCCTGGGACACAAAACAAGTTTAAAAATGTTCTGTCTCTCTTTTCTCAGACCCCATCTTCCAAAAACTGTCCTTTGTAACCACAGAGATTCAACCCATTGCAGATTGAAAATATTTAAATAATAAAACATAAAAACAATACAACAATAAAAGACAATATATATAAAAACAGCACAGTGTAACATCTGTTTACATAGCCTTTACATTATAAACAAACTGGAGATAATTTAAAGGATATGGGAAAATATGGCTGGGTTAGCTGCAAATACTATGTCGTTTTATATAAGACACTTGAGCATTGGTGGATTTTGGAATCCAAGATCTTGGAGACAATTCTCCAAGGATATAGAAAGATTACTGTCTTTCGTTACTCAAAAAGGCCATCAGCAGTTTAAAATTTGCAAACTACCATCTTGACTACACTAGATGAAGGTGAAGCCAAGATTCATTCATATCTTCACTTCTGTTGCTTGGAGCCTACTTTTAACCCTTGTCACTCAATTATATTTGCAAACTTTTCCTAAATACTTACTCTTAGACCGCTTTTTAAAAATCTTTACAAGGAATAAATAATTTAATTCTTTAATAACTTTGGATGTTTTTATTATCTCCACTTTACAGATGACAAAACTGTAACACAGAAAATGTCATTAGCATGCCTAAGATCACATGGGCAGTTAAATACAGCAGGATTTGAATTCATGTAGCTAGCAACCTCTTTCTACTACCTTTCTTAAGAGATTCAAGATTCTAGACACAACCCATATAGAGAGGATTTGACTCCTAAAATAACTCATGTACAATTGAAAACTCTGAATTTGCTATGGGCTAATTAGAAACCACTATTTTGTCATTGTATTTTGTGTCATACTATTTAGCTCATTTTTAAAGCAAAATGTATCCTTCAGTGATATTACATAGAGACACTTTAGTCTACCTTTGTTATCATGGCCTATGATGAGTCTCAAAATGTAATGAGCTTTGAATAAAAAGAAAACAACTGAAAAAAATGAACAACTAAAGAATAAATAAAAGGGACTAAGGGTTACTGTCAATAGAATTGAAATGAGATACTCAGATTTCTTCACTTCAGATTCTCATTGCTGGTGTTTAAGTAACTCTGAAATCTTTTTTGGCATAAGTTTGTGTCATTGTTAGAGACTGGCCAAACACAACTCTGTAACTCTCTATTTCAAAGAAAGAACTATATGGGGAAAACGATAGCTGATTTCAAGTCTCCCTTTTGTCATTTACTATGTACATTTGCACAAAATGTTGTTTGAGTTTGTAAAACTGCTATAAACATATCAAATGAAAATTAATTAAGATATTAAATATAAATGACCTTGAAAAATAAAACTAATTCAAAATATAGTTGTGTATACACACACACATATATATGTTTTACTCATTTGCAACTACCAATTTTAAAATAAATATAAGCGAAAATTATTGCTGGATGTAAAGCCTTTGGATTAATAAACAAGATATTCAAGTATCAAAGTATCACTTTACAGATTAGTTATTAATTGCAGAGGGGAATAAAGGAATTTACAACAGAGAAATACGGTGCATATCACTCTAAAAACTGTTATCAAAAACAGCATTAGAAATAACGAAACAAATTGATGTTGTTCTATAGTCATAATATCATTTATGTGGTATTCTTGGGGGAAATGATTTTAATTATGAGAAAATATTCTGACCCTTTCAAATTAATGATTATTCTACAAAACAACTATTCAGAACTCTTAATAGAAGCCCTAAAAAAGAGTATAGAACAACTAAAGGAGACTTTAAAAAATCTATCTTAATTTAATTTTGCAATTTTGGACAACTAAATTAAAAACATAAAGACATGTTTAGTCAAATGAGACAAATATTTAAAAATAAAGTCTATATTTGGTTGCATTATGATGGCAAAATTGTATTTCTTGAATTCGATAAAGTTATACTAGTAATACAGAAGAATGTCCATGTGCTTAGAAGATATGTGATTTAGTAACTAGCCTGAAATAGTTATAAAAAGAAAGCAGTGTGTCTATGTGTGAAAGAAAGAGAAAAAGAAAAGCAAGTAAAATAGAGGAGAAGGTGAAATAAGGAGATAAAACAAATTTAGCAAAATGGTAACAGTTTGTAAATCAAGTTGAAGGAGAAACCATATGGGTACCTAGTACACTATTCTTTTAAGTGGAAAAATCTGTGTAAATATGAATATAGTAGTAAACTCAGTATTTATTTGTAGTTTACTGAAAAGATTTATATAATACAGTTAGGAAACATGGACTTTAACTATGCTATTAATACTAACTTCAATGGTAACCTTGCTGCTTAAACTTTTTTTGGTTTTTACATTGGTAAATGAATCTTAACAGTCTCTCTAAAATTCTATGAATATGAAATATCATGTTTTAATTTATTTGTTCAAGTACTTGAGGGAAGAATCATCTAAGGGAAGTTTAAAATGTCATTTAACATGGTGTAGATACAATCTTAAAATCAGTTGAACACAGGAGGAGCACAGGAAAAGTCTTTGGTGCACTCTAGCTCTACTTCTGCCTTTGTCCTGCATTTTCCTGTTGTATTTCAGTTTATTTTCCCTTCTCAACATTCTAATTCAAAAATTATCTAAACAATACATGGCAATTTTGATCAAATATTTTTAATGCAAAATTATTCACTTATAATAAACCACAAATCATAGTGTTTTCATTGTTTACACAAGACAGAATTTAGACAACAATTTAATACATCTATGTAAAGTGTTCCCATAATCAGCATAGAATTTTGAAGTTACTAAAAGATTATTATACTCAACAGACCTTCCTGACACTACATAACAGATTGATTTTTAATGTAGTATAGTGATTAGTCCCAGTGAGTAGAGATTACTGACTATAAATATTTTGATGACTTAGAAAAAATATTATCCACGGTGATTGATGATACTCCAGCTATGTATGTGAGAGTCAACAATTAAATTAAATTACATTGCATTCAAGGCATTAAAAGTTGTATGCCATTTTATTTGTGCATTGTATATTGTCCTTATCTCAGAATTCTTCAGTCATGTTTTGATCACTCCAATTCTATTTTAATGGAATTATATAAATGTTTTACTAGTTACTAATTAGTTGGAAAACTTCAATTCTGCTGTGTTATGCTGCATCACATGTACATTTTTAAAGAAATATTTTAAAACAATTGTTCTAATTCAGGGTTATTTTATAAAATAATGTTACAAATCATCTTTTTCAGAGAATGAGATTATTCCTGCATTATTTGAATAAACTAATGTCTTAGCCTAATTTCTTTCAGTCTTGTTATAGAAACTTTTGCTTAATATAGAAAATCATGTAATTTATTATTTTAATAGTATCTACATTCTAGATGCTTGAATAATTATGCCAGTGTGCTATTTTTCCAAATTTATATGTAATCAAGTTGCATAATATCTTTTCATAGACTGTACAAAGAGTCTATGCTCAAGATTGAGTGGTTAAATTGTGAGAAATATTTCAAAAGATAGATATGATTCCATCTTCTCTTTCCCAGCATTTTTTTTTCTATGCTTCCCTTTCAATCCCTCACCACTTCAAAAAAAAGAGCATTATACAAATTTGACAGGGCATGTATAGCACTTAACGACTTTACCCCAACAAAAATTTCAATCTAATCCCAGCATATGAGCCTTTCATGTCACACCAGATCATCATTCTCCAATGCTCTCTGCACTTTCATGTCCTAATTCTTTTACTTATTCTTAGTTTGGTAGACATAACAGAGTTATACATGTTCTGATTCACCTTGTTGTTCAAAACAAATAAAATAAAATTGTAGTAGTGTATTTTTCTGCTCACTTTGAAAAGAGATATGGACACATGCTCTACCTTAGCCAGTTAAGCCTGATCAGAGGCACATCAATTCCAAGAACTTTAAGAGCTGATGAATTAGTTACTGTATTTTCTTCCTCTGTCATGATGATCACTGAAGTGTGTATAGAGATGAGTCTCCAGCAGCCTAATATTCTGAATATAACAATGTGCAGAGTTCCAGTATGAGGCTACTGGCATGAAATAGAATTCAATTCACTTGATTCAAGCAAAGATAATTTAATGAAGGTACTACTTGGAGAGATGCAACCAGGGTTAAGGGAAGTTACAAAAAATGTTGAGACTTCTAGAGACAAAGCCTATCATAGTTTGTGCTGCTATAACAAAATACCATAGACTGTGTCGTTTATAAACAACAGATTTATTTATCATACTTCTGGACTGGGAAGTTCAAGATAAAGGTGCCAGCAGGATTGGTGTCTGGTGAGGGCCCTGTCTCACAGCTTCTAAGATGGCATCTTGTTGCTGTGATTGGAGAGGAGGAATGCTGTGTCCAAACAGACTGGAAGAGACAAAAACTGTTCCTTAGCTCCCTTCAACTTCAAGCCCTTTTAAAAGCAATTTTTAATCACATTCATGAAGTCAGAGCCTATATGACTTAATCACCTTCCAAAGGTCACACCTCTAAATACTGTTGCATTGAGGGTTAAATCTCAACTTGAATTTTTAAGGGAACACCATCATTCAAATATAGCAAGGCCTGAATGGATAAAAGGAGGAAATAGTATTATAGCAGCTCAGTGGTAACTGAAACTATGGAAAAAGACATACCCTGTTTAAGGTCCAGGATGTAGCCATGGCAGAGACATGACATCAAAGCAGGCAAGTATCTTTGAAAAAATACCTAAAGCTCTCTCTCCCAACAATCTGATTTCCTTTGTATGCTCTCCATTTTTTATACCCAACCAGAAGTCATCCAGCAAGGGATCTCAGGAGACAAACTCTTTGGTGTTGAGTTTTCTGAGGCATTAAACTACTAAAATTTGGGTGCTACTCTATCCTGATTGACAATAAGATTGCTACAGGGAATGGGATGCAACTGTAAGTAAAACCTAAAATATGTGGCAATATCTTAGTAATTGTACATGAGGAAATTGTTATCAGAGACTAGAGATGGCAATCTGCATAATGCAGTAGGACAAGAACCCTAGGTTGCTGGTTTAAGCTGAACTTTTTAAGAAGTTCACTACCCAAATATCTCCCAAAGTCATTAATATTATCTGCATTAATATCATTGTCACTCTAGGTCTCAAAATACTTCTTGCTCTCTAATTAGTTTTCCACACTGCCGAAAGAATAGCCATTTAAGAAATGATATCTGTTCAATTTTCCCTTTAAAACAGTTCAATGGATTCCTATTTTTCTTAGAGGAAAGGAAAATAAATTTCTTCACTTGTTGTACATGTCCTACATGATCTTTCTCCATCTGTTTAAGCAGATTTAGCAGTCATTATAAATAAGAATTGTGGAACCAAATTGCTTAGGATCAAACTCTTTCACTCATTAGCTGTGTGACTTATACAAGATATTTTCTTCTCTGAGCCTCGGTTTTCAGATGAGTTATGAGCAGTACCTATTTCATATCATTGTTTAAACAATTGAAAAATCTAATACATATAAAGTACTTTAAATAATGCCTTTCACTTAAGTAGATGTCAATATACCATAATTATTCCATTTCCTTCTTGTCTCATTATCTCCTTCTCAGTCTCTGTAGTTTAGCCATAATATTGTTTGTTTGTTTGGTTGTTCAAATGCCCAGGCTTAGCTTCATTTTTTTACCTATAATACTACTTCCTCTCCCAGAAATGCTTTCTTTCCACCCACATCTTCACCACGATTGTTTTAATTTCCTTTAACTCTTCCTTTAGGTTCCAGCCAGCCTGAAAAGTTTCCTCTAACATAACTCAGTTTCCCTAATTATTTTGTTGTACATTGTGTATTTGCATGCACATGTGTGAGATATGCCACCCTCAAACCTTGCAGTGACATAGGCACATTATCAGTCCAACAATGGAAAAAATTTTAAAAATAAAAAATAAATCAGTTTTACCTAGTATATGATTTTACAACCCTCTGTACTTTCATATACAGCATATATCCATTTGAAATTTTAAAAGTATTTCTCACCAACCATATAATGTACTCTGAAGACATGAAATATGTATCTATTATCCCATCAATATTTTTCTCATTTATATGTCTAAATTATTTTAAATGCTTTACATAATTATATCAGGAAAAATTTGTTGCAAATTGTGGAAAAAAATTATCCAAAATTTGAAAACAAGGCAAAAGCAGGTGTATCCAAAGATTAATTCTCTAGGAGAAATAACCTGAGTAGGACTTTATTCACCTCTATTTCATTAGTGTCCAGATACTGTAAAGTGACCACTTACAGGTTTCTTACCAGTAAAAAAAGATAATTTTAAAGCTTATTGTTTGATTGCCCTGTATAATATTAGCCAGTATCATGTTTAACTAAACATTTTTAATTGTTTCTCATTTTAATATTTTTAAATAGTTACAAATAAGTTACTCAAATGCTCTTTGAATTAGCTTTACTATCCCCCTAGTCCTCCCAATAATGAAATAATTTTTAGATACATTCATTTTATACCTTCACCCTGTTTCTGTTGAGACTAAAGGCCTCAAATGATTAGTTACACGTGAATACTATAAGTATTCTTTCTTATAGTCCCACAGCTAGACGGTTATAAAGAAAGCAAGGCTTAGACCATATTTTATCAATCATAGAAAAATGTATTTGCAAATAAATCCCAAACACCCATGGGGTTTCTTGTAGCAGTATTCAGTCAACCTTCTCATCTAATAAGATGAAAAATCCTTCCCTGACATAATGACATGTTGAACTGAATAAAGTTGTGGACGAAGACCCCACTCAGGAAGACTGTGAGTTCTCTAGTGCTGATTCAAGGACCAAGCCTTTACAAGTTTACTAGCTAATAAACATATCTTGACCACTACTCATTTCACCAAATATATATATATATTTCCAAATTTCCTTAAGATGATTATCAAATCCTCTACTGAATATTGAAATGCAATTACCTATGGCAGTTCAAAAATTATTACTTGAAATCTACCTATAACTTTAAAATTCTTCCATGAATTTCTCTCAGCAAAAATGGAAAAAAAGTTACTGATTTTCTTTCTTTCCTTCCTTCCTTCCTTCTTTCTTTCTTTTTCCTTCCTTCCTTCCTTTTTCTTTCTTTCTTTCTTTTTTCCTTTCTTTCTTTCTTTTTCTTTCCTTTCTTTCTTTCCTTTCTTTCTTTCTTTCTTTCTTTCTTTCTTTCTTTCTTTCTTTCTTTCTTTCTTTCTTTCTTTCTTCTTCCTTCCTCCCTCCCTC